>NW_025053401.1:0-10156 GCF_019279795.1 Protopterus annectens | reverse complement strand
TGTCTGGAGCATTTTGAATAATATATCATCTACTAATTTAATTATTAATAATAAGTCTTGCACTTTTTACCTTTTATACCAAACACATAGTCAGTCACAACTCACTTACTTTTCCTTCCACCCATTTGTGGAATATTTTCTTAAAAATCTTATAATCCATATTATTTAATACAATCGTCTCAATTTTGAATTTCTTCCTTCTTCATTTTTCATATAAATTTGATAATACCTTCACACAACTCTTATATATATAAAAAATTTAACCATCCATTTAATACTTTACAAACCATTAAGCACAAAGTCAAATTTTTATATATTTTATATTCCATTCAGTCTGGTCCTGTTGCAGAATCTAAATGCATTTGTTTTATTACCTTCTAGTCTTCTATTTCTATCTCTATTGTTCTAAATCCTTATTCTCCATGTCTGAAAATCTACATACCAATCCACGATTCAATGTCTTACTTCTGCTCTTAAAATACCATAATATATTCTTTTACTATATTCATAATCTCCTCTAGTGTGCTAAGTATCTGATTTGATGAATTTTTCCATTTTACATTACACTATTATTTTCATGATTATTTTATTAAATAAGGTGCACTTCTTCTTTTTCTTCCTTTCAAAAATATCTTTGTTTATACAGCTCTATTTTTCTTATTCATGTCATATATTTTCAGTTCTTTATTAAAGAATCTTATTAAAGAAATTTCATCATTCTTTTCTATATACTCAATTTACATCATTGCCTATTTTTAATTTCTTTCCCATATATTTCCTATTTTTCCAATGTTACATTTTCTATATTTTATTTTAAAATGTAACCACCATTCTAACCAATTCTTTTTGTAATATCCTTGTTTTACTACTTTTAACTTCATAAGTCTTTTTCTCATGTTGTCTTAAATTACAGTTAAAGTCCACTACTACAGTTGTCTCCACATTAACTGCTACATATTATATTATCTCTCTAAACAATTCTTTTCCTCTCTCCTTTTTATAACATGAAACATATAATGTAAATAATTCTCATAATTCTTAGTAGGTCTGTTTTGGTTCATAGGTTCATACTTGTGGCTATTCGCACCCGAGGGGCATTTACAAGCCTAGCTCCATAGTTTCCTATTGCTTACGCCTTACCTTTAGTATGGGGAACTATACCATTATTTTGCTGTGCCTTTCTGTCGAGCAGAAAGACACTGAGGTAATCCTGGGGTATATCTGCGATCTCCCATCCATTGGTCAAGATTTCTCTTGAACAAGAGCCAGCGAGGTGCTCTGCCTCACATATACCGGGATTTTTATTCCACAACATAGGGAGTCTTTGGGTGATGTGAATCTGTATCCCTCCAGCACGCCCCTATTAATAGCCCGTTAACGACGGTTTAAGTCTCCGCCCTTGTGGCTCTGACGATCTAGATTTTTGAGGTGAAGCATATTCATCAAATCTGGGTTTGACATGGCCTTGTAACATATGTTAGGCAAGGTCACCTCTGTATGAGCAGCCCGTAGCGACTGAATAGAGCTGGAGTTCTTTCTGTCGGACGGCATAGGACAGATGTTTGAGCCATTCCTTTATCCTTTTTGGTGAGGAACTTTTGTGCGGCCTCTCCAGCTGCTGCAAGTGTCGGGTCAGATACATTCCAGATGGGGCATTGTACTCAATCATTGGTCTGATGAGTGATGGAGGTATAGGGAGACTATGACCTCCCTTCCAGTCTAGATGAGAATCCCTTCATGATAAGGTGGGCAATGTAGAAGGTCTTCCTAACTACTTTAGCTTCCACATGGGTGTCGAATGACAGACTACTTAATAACCTGGGTCCCCAGGTCCTTGATAACTTCTTCTGTGCTCAGTGGATTGCCACCTATTTGGTAGCTAGGGGTAACCTTGTTATTTCTTCCTAGAGGAGTATGACTATACATTTTTGGCATTTTAACTTTCAAGGCCATGGCTCTGGCACCAGTTATCCGTTTCTGTGAGACCCTTCTGAAGGATATCTGTGTCCAGATAATGATGTTTTCTACTATAGGCAGTTTGCAGTCATCTGCAAACTTTGAAATAAACCATAACCCTCCTGTGTTTGCTTGTACTTTGGAAAAGTAGATGCCAAACAAGAGTGGGCCCAGGACTGAGCCCTGTGGTACACCCTACTGTGACAGGCTTTGAGTCTGACATGGCGCCAAGCAACTCTGACACAAACCTGTGGGTTCTGTCACTCAGCCAGTTTGCAACCATCTTGTGATGTATGGGTTAACATTTAAGCTGACGAGTTTTCAATGATACCCGAGTGGGAACATTGTTAGTAATCGAAGGCCTTAAGCCAGATCGAGGTAGGCTGTATGGACTGCCTTTCCTCATCAATGGCTTTGGTGACTGTTTTTACGAAAAGTCAACCAAGTTTAGAAGGCATGATCTGCCTTTGACAAAGCCAAACTGGATGGATCCAAAGTCTGCAAATTCCTATGTCTTTATTTATGAGGTCCATTATGATCCTCTCCATGGCTTTGCAGATAAGGCTTGTCAAGCTAATGGGCCGGTAAATTTCCAGGGTCGGTGGAGGCACCGCCTTTGTGAAGTGGGACCACAGTTGCAGTGAGTCGCCAATTCTCCTGGAGTGCAGTATCCAGAGAAGGCCGTGTAAGACTATGATTAAACAGCTGTCCTAGCTGAGTTTAATTCCCTCATTGAGTTAAGTGGAGCACACAGCCGAGGGACACCATCAAGGTATTCCCATCGATGCTGTGTTTTGCTGGAGAGGCAGTTCTCACTTGGTCATTGGAGATGTTTTGGGGGCTGCAATCACTTGGTATAGATATCTCTCCTTTTTGGGGAGGTGGGGAGAAGTTTCACTGAACCTGTCAGCCAGTATGTTAGCAATGTCTGTAGGATCAGTAATCTTCACATCATTTGAACTAGTTCTGAGCATATCTGGGAGTTTCCTCCCAGGTTTCTACTTTTATAGCTAAAGAAGGCCTTATGATTGTCTTTGAGTCTTTAGCTATTTTCTCTCGCAAATTTGCTTTGGATGATTTTATGAAGAGCTCTTAGTTTTTACTTATAGTGATCAAGGGTGTCTTACCTTTTAAGGATTTTGCTCTATCTTTGTAGTAGCTTCCTCCTTTTGTTGTAGAGTTTGTTTATGGCAGGGTCCACCAGACTGGGCGCTTGCCTTTGGTACAAAAGAGTCTTTGTTTTGCTTGGGATTGCCTTATCCATGCAGATCCTGCAGGTGCTGGTAGAAGGCATTTGTAAGTGATTCAGCGGCTTGAGTACTGTTTTTCTGCCGGCTCGGGGGCCTTAAAAGCAGAGACCACACTGGAGGTCTTTAGAAGTGTGAAGTCGGCTTCGAGAAGTTCTTTACTGTGGTCTTTTTTTATTTCAGGTGGGGTGGGATGAGGACCTCCAGCGAGATTAGTTTGTGATCTGAGTCTCACCAGTGAGGGGGTATACTTCCGGTGTTGAGCCCAGACATTGTGTGCTCCATGTTAGAGTGATGATGAGATCAAGTATGTTTTCTCTCCTCCCTCTTGTGGGATGGTGACTAGTTGTTCCATGGCATTTGAGTTTGTGAATTCCAGTGGAACTTTTTGGGCTGGGGTGTTTGGGCTTGAGTAGTGTTCCCAGTAGTCTACTTATTAGGGAGACATTGAAGTCACCTAGTACTTGATGGTGTTTGGTGATACATTTATCCCCTCTAGTGTTTGTTTTCAGGAAGGCCATGTGAGGTTCCCGTGAGTTTGTGAGAAATTGGCCTGTAACATGCTACAATTTGCAGAGCAGTCTTGCCTATGGTTAATTGCACCTGGATGGTCTCCCTTGATGCATCGTATGTTTGCCACCAGTCTTGAGGTGTGGCGGTGCGCCTTGATGTGGATACCCCTCCTTTTCTTGAGTATTGTCCGGATTTTAAATGGGGGCGGAACGCATGATAGAGGTAAAACCTGATAGTGCTGGGGTGCTCTCAGGAGCCTGAACCAGGTTTTCTGTCACTGCACAGACATCGATGTTCTCCATACTGAGAAGGGCCTCGGTCTCGCTGCATTTTGAGATTTAGACTTCTGGCATTGAGCAGCATTACCCTTAGTTTTTTTTCCTTTTTTGTGTTCTAGGGTGGTAGGTTTAGAATTTGAGCCTTGCCTAAAAGGCACTATGGGGTTGGCAAGAGCGCTGCCAATATCCGGAATCCCAGGGTGACAGATGCAAGCCGTCCCCTGCGAGAGCAGCGTGAAAACTTGTCCACGTATGTCATCCAGGCAGACAGACATTGGATCCCCTTTGAATGACACCAGAGTTTAAGCCAATTGTTAAAGCTGATCATCTTATCTCTGTATTGTGGCATCATTCTTGGTGAAGGTAGGATACTGCTCAAGGTCAGGGTCATACCTGCCTGGGCCTACATAATCAGAGAGCTCCTCAATGTCTCTTCATGGTCCAAGGAGGAGGAGTACGATCTCGAGGTCGCTTACACCAAGCGTGGACAATGACTGAGTCAGATTTGTACCTGCTGTTGAGAGACCTGAGTGCTAGCGTTGCAACATGTGGCGGATTCTAGCGCCCGACAGGCAGCTTCGCAACTGTGACCTTCTCCTTACTCAGTCTGGTGAGGCCGGGGCGTCAGTGTGTACTGACTATGGAGTCACCAATGACTAGTGTGTCTGGCATTGTGTTTGGCGCCAGGAGCTGCGACTGTTTGACACTCTGACTGTGAGGTCTATGTGTTGCAGGTGTTGTGTTCTGAGGTGGTGGTTGTTTGGGTGTCTGCTTTGGTGGCCTCTGCTGTTTTTGGTGACAGATTTTGATCAGAGCTGCTTTCTAGGTATGTCTTTTGTGTGTTTATGTGTATGATTTGAGGTTGTGATGGTACTATGTGAGACTGGGTCTATAGTGTGTGTGGTAACCTTCTCCTCCTGACTGGTCTTGCCAGTCCTATGTTGAGAGAGCTCAGCCTCCAGTTTAGCCGTATAGTTGCATCTCCTGCATGTATTTGTGTTTTGTGGGAGGAGGAGAGGGTTGTCTGTGTACATGAGGCACTGATTGTAACATTGCCTCAATATTCTAGAGTTCACCAGCTGAGCAGAGGAGAGGACACTAGCAACTGATCCCTCGACATGCTAGAAGGACTAGACAAAAAACTTTAAAAGAGATTCCGGGGCGTGGGTGACAGCGAAATGGGGGTTTGCCTTTTGGGGTGCTACATCTATAAGGAGTGCATTATCAAGGTAATAAGTACTGCTACAGGGAGCAAGTGCTAGGTTTAACAGATAGAGAAAAGTCTACTTGGAGTCAAGTAGAGATGATCTTTTAGGTATTAGAGAAAGTGCTAGTAACAGGGATGCTTAAAAATTAGTAAGATTGAAAAGAATGCACTCTGCAGTGTGCACTAGAGAAGTTAGATATGAAAGTAGGTAACTTGAGTTTTACCTGTTTAAAAGTTAAAGGTTTAGTGGAGAGTTACTATTTTTAAAACAGCAAGATGGACTGAAAGAGGTGGTTACTTTTGTATTTTGGTACTATGAAATACTGTATGATGGCCAATAAATTTAAATAATTGAAGGGGTGGGATTTCAAAAGTGATGGTTTTGTGATTACTCACATAAGCCAGTGAAAGTAGAGAGAAATGAGATATATGGTCAGATTAACATAAGAGTAGAAGACCTTCTAAAGAAGACAGTGGTATTTAACAAGACAACTTAAATGGGTGGGAGGGAAGGAAAAAAATTCTGCCTGACTCAGAACAGAGTTCTTTCCATCTTATACTTATGTCAAAAGCCTTAATTATACCTGTTATATGGGGAGTGTAACATCTAACAGCACCAATTTATATTTATATAATACAAGTATTCCTAACAGGTTTCTTTCCCAAAATTCCATTATAGTTTTCTCCCCACCACACTTCTGTTTGATATCTTTCTTTTTTGACAAAATCTAATATCATATAATATAAAAACATCACTATCTAACTTTTTATACCATTCCAAAATCCCTGTCCTTCATTCCCAAATTTAAAAAGTATTCACATTTATTGACAAAACTTTACAAGTGACTTTACTTTAAATAATAGTATGTATTCATCCTTTCCTATTCTTTTTTTCTTTTTTACGTCTTCTATTTCCTCATTGTCCTTTTTCTCACTATTTTTCCAATTTAATTACTTTTTGTCTAACTATATTCCATTTAGTTAAAGCAAACAAACAGAAACCAGTAAAAGCACAAAAAGCAGTCGGACAAGCACTGTAAAGCCCAAAAAAATGTTAAAGTCCTTATTACATAGTGAAGGCTGTTTGCAGTACAAGCTGCAACACTGAAATTGAAATCCCACTTGCATGTATAAAGCCACACTGAAGTCGAGGAAAAACTTGAACCTTAACAGCACTTTATTATTAAAACCAGAAGCGTTTTTCGCTGTGGTTAAAACACAGCTTCATCAGAGGCAGAAAATGGGTAGAGATTTACAGTGTCAGAGTCAGGTTTTTATACAACACACCTAAGCCTTTAATTAGTAATGCAATCACAATGAATGCGTGTTAGCAGCATTTCTTTGCAAAAAGTACAAATTCAGGAATGAAAGCTCTGTTTAGGAGCATTCTCAAAAGTGTGTAGTTTCATACTTTTAAAAACAGTTGGAAACCATGAAATATTGATGCATCAGCAGTTTGTTACATTCATACACTAAGCAAATGTGCATTAAAAGCATGAAAGTGTGTAAGAAATATATACACAATAAAAGCAGTCTAAAAAACAATGCATAACAGGTCTGCATATAAAAATGTTTATAGAAAAGTGCTTGTAAAAAAGTATCTAGTGAAATCACTACCTGCAACTATAGTTGGAAGCCTTGCTAAATGTAAGTCTTAAAAGTAGTGAAAAGTATATGTTACTACAAAATTACTGTTGTAAAGTAAAATAGTAAAATAAGATGAAGTGAAAAAGAAGTGAAGTGATAAGACAAAGGGTAAAGGAGTTATCTTTTATAGCTCCTCATTTTCTGAACACAAGCTATATTGCAATGTTCATTCAAACCTGGAGTCACGAAATGAGTCTAGTAATATTTAACATTCTAGCTCCTTATTCTCCAAAAAAAGAGAGGTACTGGACCCCCCTTTTATCTGTTTTTCTTCACCTGGTCAATTGCAATAAAATGAAACTATGTCCTTGATGTTTCATTACTTGTGTTTAGCAACTAAAGCATTTTCTTTTTCAATTTCCTTATGGCATAATCATCATGTTGGTACAGCCTGTCCCGTAGTCTCCGGTCAGACTTCCTATATGTCATGTAAAAGCTTCACAGCAGTTACATTCTAGCTAAATAAATTATGGATCTAGAATCACAATTTAGCTTTATGTGTAATGTAGGTACTCTTTTGTTCGCGTATTACAAAGGAATTGTGAAACCTTCACAAGATGGCAATAGTTACATGCCCCAAGACTGAAAATAAGCTTCCCAGCACTGTTCCTGAGTCATTAGTCTGCCGATCCTGTTTATTTCTTCTTTGTAGCAAAGGATTTTCAAATTATTGCCTCTCCTATATGCTATCAGAGGTTTTTGTGCCTAACTTGTCCATGAGTTCCCTCATTATTTGTTATGTAATACCAATTTTATAAAGTATAATTTGAATATTCCTCGGAAAGTCAATACTGTAGTTTGTGATGAAACCATATTTACAAACGAGGTCCCTGTTATCTCAGTGTTGGAGGTTGCCCCAAGAAGGGTATGTTTTCCTCCCCTTCCTCGGATTTGCCTCTAAATCTTCCTCTTGTTCACACTGGAAATTTTGTGTGGAAGTTAAGTGTAGAAATTGACCTTCCCTTCTTTTATTGTTAATCTCATCCAGTATTTCTTTTCAAATAAAGTATTTGGGTATCCTCTGTTACAGGTGAACATTACTTCCAAGATTTTACATTCTTCTTGAATAGTATCCACATTGGCTGCACATCCTAGCTGCTTTTGAATTAGCTGTCCTTTATATAATAGCCTTCTTTTGCTTGAATGGGTGGCAGCTGTTGTAATGTAAAGAGGAGGTTGCAGTAGGTTGAAGTTTTTCTGCATATCTTTGAAGAATATTCACAATTGTTAACTAATAGCACTTTATACAAGTGAACATCAAGGTAGTCAATGCTTAGTGCTCTGAGAATTTAGATGTGAATTTTAAAAGTCCAGTTGTGTTATTAATAGAAGAAACAAATTCAATTGCTAGTGTCTCATCACCATCAAAAAGGATGAAAATATCATCCAGGTATCTTGTGTAGAACTTGATGTGGTTCATTGTGTTAACGCTCCCATAGAATGTTGTCAACCTCCCAGTAGGCCATAAAATAGGTTAGCTACTGTAGCAATTCACATGGGGACCCCATAGCTCACAGCCTTGTTTCTGGAGATAATATTTCCCCATTAAAGATGAAGTTAGTTGGACGACGCATTGATGATGTCTAAAAGTTGGGATACTAAATCAATTTCTACTTTTTGGGTGCTCCCAAACGATCTAACATTAGTGAAATCCATTCAATAGCCTCCAGGAAGAGGTATAGACATGTATAGACTCTATGACGTCAATAGTAAGGGAAGTTCAGTGAGTCGCTGTAATCGAATTTCACTTATCTTTTAAAAATGTCCGCACGAGTCCTTGCAAATGTGTGATATTTTCTTAATATATTTGCTCAGGATACCTTTCTACAAGTTGGGCACTGGGGTATGTAAAAGAGACTTCGGCTATCAATCCAATGCCCGGATTGATTGGATTAACCAAGTTTTTATGAATTTTGGCATACCAAAAATTACTGGTGTCCTAGGCATTGTGATGTCCAATGTAATTGTAGGTATCAATATCAGAAATGCACCCACTTCAATAAATACAGGTCAGTCCCTTAAAAAAACCCTAGTCCTAGAAATTGAGCATGTATTTCATCTCATTCTCAGTGACGATGAACTATAAAAGCTGTTCCATTTCGAGGACAGTTTCCATTTTACTAATATATAGAAAGTTGCCAAAGATTACAAGCCCACCTCCTTTGTCAGGTTTTACTACCCTGACCAGTGCTTTACATAAGTTTTCCAAGCCTTGTAGTTGTTCTTCTGTGATGTTATAGTCTAACCGGTCGTTTTTAGTATGTGAAAAAGTGACCATTTGTCTGAGGTCCAACATGATTATGCCATAAGGAAACTGAAAAAAGAAAACGCTTTAGCTAAACACGTAATGAAACATCAAGGACATAGCTTTCATTTTATTGCAATTGACCAGGTGAAGAAAACAGAAGGAGGGGGTCCAGTACCTCTCTTTTTGGAGAATAAGGAGCTAGAATGGCAAATATTACTAGACTCATTTGTTGCACTAGGTTTGAATGAACATTGCAATATAGCTTGTGTCCTGAAAATGAGGAGCTATAAAAGATAACTCCTTTACCTTTGTCTTACTTCACTTTTCACTTCATCTTATTTTACTTTAACAGTAATTTGTAGTAACATATACTTTTCACTACTTTCAAGACTCACCTTTACTTGAGGCTTCCAACTATAGTTGCAGGTAGTGATTTCACTTAGATACTTTTTACAAACACTTTTTCTATAAACATTTTTATATGTGCAGACCTGTTATGCATTGTTTTTAGACTTTTCTTTTATTGTGTATATATTTTTTTACACACTTTCATGCTTTTAATGCACACATTTGCTTGGTGTACAGAAAGTAACAAACTGCTGATGCATCAATGTTTCATGGTTTCCAACTGTTTTAAAAGTATGAAACTAAGACACTTTTGAGAATGCTCCTAAACAGAGCTTTCTATTTCCCTGAATTTACTTTTGCAAGAATAAACATAACACGCCTTCATTTGTGATTGCATTACTAATTAAGGCGGGGGTGGTTAATATAAAAAACCTGACTCTGACACTGCATTCTACTTCTGCCTCTGATGAAGACTGTAGTTTTTAAATCCACAAGCGAAAATGTATTTTAATAATAAAGTGCGTTAAGAGTTCAAGTTTTTCGACTTCAGTGTGGCTTTATACGTGCAAGTGGATTTCAATTTCAGTGTTGCAGCTTTTGTACTGCAAACAGCCTTTATAATAAGGACTTTAACATTTTTTTTGGGCTTTCACGGTTGCTTGTTGTCCGACTGTTTTTGTGCTTTTTACTATATTCCATTTAGCATCATCAT
>NW_025053400.1:0-10920 GCF_019279795.1 Protopterus annectens | reverse complement strand
ATTTTTTAAACTGTAATTTATGCTGTATTTACTGTAACTGATGCTGTATATATTTTTTTGTCATGCTGTATTTACTGTAACTGATGCTGTATATATGGTTTGTCATGCTGTATTTACTGTTACTAATGTTAAGTTCCATATCTGATGTATCTGCTGTTAGATTTGCTGTATCTACTGTAACTGATGCTGTATATATGGTTTGTCATGCTGTATTTACTGTAACTGATGCTGTATATATGGTTTGTCATGCTGTATTTACTGTTACTAATGTTAAGTTCCATATCTGATGTATCTGCTGTTAGATTTGCTGTATCTACTGTAACTGATGCTGTATATATGGTTTGTCATGCTGTATTTACTGTTACTAATGTTAAGTTCCATATCTGATGTATCTGCTGTTAGATTTGCTGTATCTACTGTAACTGATGCTGTATATATGGTTTGTCATGCTGTATTTACTGTAACTAATGTTGTATATATGGTTTGTCATGCTGTATTTACTGTAACTGATGCTGTATATATGGTTTGTCATGCTGTATTTACTGTTACTAATGTTAAGTTCCATATCTGATGTATCTGCTGTTAGATTTGCTGTATCTACTGTAACTGATGCTGTATATATGGTTTGTCATGCTGTATTTACTGTAACTGATGCTGTATATATGGTTTGTCATGCTGTATTTACTGTTACTAATGTTAAGTTCCATATCTGATGTATCTGCTGTTAGATTTGCTGTATCTACTGTAACTGATGCTGTATATATGGTTTGTCATGCTGTATTTACTGTAACTGATGCTGTATATATGGTTTGTCATGCTGTATTTACTGTAACTGATGCTGTATATATGGTTTGTCATGCTGTATTTACTGTTACTAATGTTAAGTTCCATATCTGATGTATCTGCTGTTAGATTTGCTGTATCTACTGTAACTGATGCTGTATATATGGTTTGTCATGCTGTATTTACTGTTACTAATGTTAAGTTCCATATCTGATGTATCTGCTGTTAGATTTGCTGTATCTACTGTAACTGATGCTGTATATATGGTTTGTCATGCTGTATTTACTGTAACTGATGCTGTATATATGGTTTGTCATGCTGTATTTACTGTTACTAATGTTAAGTTCCATATCTGATGTATCTGCTGTTAGATTTGCTGTATCTACTGTAACTGATGCTGTATATATGGTTTGTCATGCTGTATTTACTGTAACTGATGCTGTATATATGGTTTGTCATGCTGTATTTACTGTAACTGATGCTGTATATATGGTTTGTCATGCTGTATTTACTGTTACTAATGTTAAGTTCCATATCTGATGTATCTGCTGTTAGATTTGCTGTATCTACTGTAACTGATGCTGTATATATGGTTTGTCATGCTGTATTTACTGTTACTAATGTTGTATATATGGTTTGTCATGCTGTATTTACTGTAACTGATGCTGTATATATGGTTTGTCATGCTGTATTTACTGTTACTAATGTTAAGTTCCATATCTGATGTATCTGCTGTTAGATTTGCTGTATCTACTGTAACTGATGCTGTATATATGGTTTGTCATGCTGTATTTACTGTTACTAATGTTAAGTTCCATATCTGATGTATCTGCTGTTTGTCATGCTGTATCTACTGTAACTGATGCTGTATATATGGTTTGTCATGCTGTATTTACTGTTACTAATGTTAAGTTCCATATCTGATGTATCTGCTGTTAGATTTGCTGTATCTACTGTAACTGATGCTGTATATATGGTTTGTCATGCTGTATTTACTGTAACTGATGCTGTATATATGGTTTGTCATGCTGTATTTACTGTTACTAATGTTGTGTATATGGTTTGTCATGCTGTATTTACTGTAACTGATGCTGTATATATGGTTTGTCATGCTGTATTTACTGTTACTAATGTTAAGTTCCATATCTGATGTATCTGCTGTTAGATTTGCTGTATCTACTGTAACTGATGCTGTATATATGGTTTGTCATGCTGTATTTACTGTTACTAATGTTAAGGTCTATATCTGATGTATCTGCTGTTAGATTTGCTGTATTTACTGTAACTGATGCTGTATATATGGTTTGTCCTACTGTATTTAGTGTTACTAATGTTAAGTTCCATATCTGATGCATCTGCTGTTAGATTTGCTGTATCTACTGTAACTGATGCTGTAGATATGGTTTGTCATTCTGTATTTACTGTAACTCATGCTGTATATATGGTTTGTCATGCTGTATTTACTGTAACTGATGCTGTATATATGGTTTGTCCTACTGTATTTAGTGTTACTAATGTTAAGTTCCATATCTGATGTATCTGCTGTTAGATTTGCTGTATCTACTTTAACTGATGCTGTATATATGGTTTATCATCCTGTATCTACTGTAACTGATGCTGTATATATGGTTTGTCATGCTGTATTTACTGTAACTAATGTTGTATATATGGTTTGTCATGTTGTATTTACTGCAACTGATGCTGTATATATGGTTTGTCATGCTGTATTTACTGTTACTAATGTTAAGTTCCATATCTGATGTATCTGCTGTTTGATTTGCTGTATCTACTGTAACTGATGCTGTATATATGGTTTGTCATGCTGTATTTACTGTTAGTAATGTTAAGTTCCATATCTGATGTATCTGCTGTTAGATTTGCTGTATCTACTGTACCTGATGCTGTATATATGGTTTGTCATGCTGTATTTACTGTAACTGATGCTGTATATATGGTTTGTCATGCTGTATTTAGTGTAACTGATGCTGTATATATGGTTTGTCATGCTATATCTACTGTAACTAATGCTGTATATATGTTTTGTCATGCTGTATTTACTGTTACTAATGTTAAGTTCCATATCTGATGTATCTGCTGTTAGATTTGCTGTATCTACTATAACTGATGCTGTATATATGGTTTGTCATGCTGTATCTACTGTAACTGATGCTGTATATATGGTTTGTCATGCTGTATTTAGTGTAACTGATGCTGTATATATGGTTTGTCAAGCTGTATCTACTGTAACTGATGCTGTATATATGGTTTGTCATGCTGTATTTACTGTTACTAATGTTAAGTTCCATATCTTATGTATCTGCTGTTAGATTTGCTGTATGTACTGTAACTGATGCTGTATATATGGTTTGTCATGCTGTATTTACTGTTACTAATGTTAAGTTCCATATCTGATGTATATACTGTTAGATTTGCTGTATCTACTGTAACTGATGCTGTATATATGGTTTGTCATGCTGTATTTACTTTTACCAATGTTAAGTTCCATATCTGATGTATCTGTTGGTAGATTTGCTGTATCTACTGTAACTGATGCTTTATATATGGTTTGTCATGCTGTATTTACTGTTACTAATGTTAAGTTCCATATCTAATGTATCTGCTGTTAGATTTGCTTTATCTACTGTAACTGATGCTGTATATATGGTTTGTCATGCTTTACTTACTGTTACTAATGTTAAGTTCCATATCTGATGTATCTGCTGTTCGATTTGCTGTATCTACTGTAACTGATGATGTATATATGGTTTGTCTTGCTGTATTTACTGTTATTAATGTTAAGTTCCATATCTGATGTATCTGCTGTTCGATTTGCTGTATCTATTGTAATTGATGCTGTATATATGGTTTGTCATGCTGTATTTACTGTTACTAATGTTAAGTTCCATATCTGATGTATCTGCTGTTAGATTTGCTGTATCTACTGTAATTGATGCTGTATATATGGTTTGTCATGCTGTATTTACTGTTACTAATGTTAAGTTCCATATCTGATGTATCTGCTGTTAGATTTGCTGGATCTACTGTAACTGATGCTGTATATATGGTTTGTCATGCTGTACTTAGTGTTACTAATGTTAAGTTCCATATCTGATGAATCTGCTGTTAGATTTGCTGGATCTACTGTAACTGATGCTGTATATATGGTTTGTCATGCTGTATTTACTGTTACTAATGTCGTATATATGGTTTGTCAGGCTGTATTTACTGTTACTGATGCTGTATATATGGTTTGTCATGCTGAATTTACTGTTACTAATGTTAAGTTCCATATCTGATGTATCTGCTGTTAGATTTGCTGTATCTAATGTAACTGATGCTGTATATATGGTTTGTCATGCTGTATTTACTTTTGCTAATGTTAATTTCCATATCTGATGTATCTGCTGTTAGATTTGCTGTATCTACTGTAACTGATGCTGTATATATGGTTTGTCATGCTGCATTTACTGTTACTAATGCTGTATATATGGTTTGTCATGCTGTATTTACTGTTACTAATGTTAATTTCCATATCTGATGTATCTGCTGTTAGATTTGCTGTATCTACTGTAACTGATGCTGTATATATGGTTTGTCATGCTGCATTTACTGTTACTAATGCTGTATATATGGTTTGTCATGCTGTATTTACTGCAACTGATGCTGTATGTATGGTTTGTCATGCTGTATTTACTGTTACTAATGTTAAGTTCCATATCTGATGTATCTGCTGTTAGATATGCTGGATCTACTGTAACTGACGCTGTATATATGGTTTGTCATGCTGTATTTACTGTTACTAATGTCGTATATATGGTTTGTCATGCTGTATTTACTGTAATTGATGCTGTATATATTGTTTGTCATGCTGTATTTACTGTAACTGATGCTGTATATATGGTTTGTCATGCTGTATTTACTGTTACTAATGTTAAGTTCCATATCTGATGTATCTGCTGTTAGATTTGCTGTATCTACTGTAACTGATGCTGTATATATGGTTTGTCATGATGTATTTACTGTAACTGATGCTGTATATATGGTTTGTCATGCTGTATTTACTGTTACTAATGTTGTATATATGGTTTGTCATGCTGTATTTACTGTAACTGATGCTGTATATATGGTTTGTCATGCTGTATTTACTGTTACTAATGTTAAGTTCCATATCTAATGTATCTGCTGTTAGATTTGCTGTATCTACTGTAACTGATGCTGTATATATGGTTTGTCATGCTGTATTTACTGTTACTAATGTTAAGTTCCATATCTGATGTATCTGCTGGTAGATTTGCTGTATCTACTGTAACTGATGCTGTATATATGGTTGGTTTGCTGTATTTAATGTAACTTATGCTGTATATATTGTTTGTCATGCTGTATTTACTGTAACTGATGCTGTATATATGGTTTGTCATGCTGTATTTACTGTTACTAATGTTAAGTTCCTTATCTGATGTATCTGCTGTTAGATTTGCTGTATCTATTGTAACTGATGCTGTATATATGGTTTGTCATGCTGTATTTACTGTTACTAATGTTAAGTTCCATATCTAATGTATCTGCTGTTAGATTTGCTGTATCTACTGTAACTGATGCTGTATATATGGTTTGTTATGCTGTATTTACTGTTACTAATGTTAAGTTCCATATCTGATGTATCTGCTGTTAGATTTGCTGGATCTACTGTAACTGATGCTGTATATATGGTTTGTCATGCTGTATTTACTGTAACTGATGCTGTATATATGGTTTGTCATGCTGTATTTACTGTAACTGATGCTGTATATATGGTTTGTCATGCTGTATCTACTGTAACTGATGCTTTATATATGGTTTGTCATGCTGTATTTACTGTTACTAATGTTAAGTTCCATATCTGATGTATCTGCTGTTAGATTTGCTGTATCTACTGTATCTGATGCTGTATATATAATTTGTCATGCTGTATTTACTGTTACTAATGTTAAGTTCCATATCTGATGTATCTGCTGTTAGATGTGCTGTATCTATTGTAACTGTTGCTTTATATATGGTTTGTCATGCTGTATATACTATTACTAATGTTAAGTTCCATATCTGATGTATCTGCTGTTAGATTTGCTGTATCTACTGTAACTGATGCTGTATATATGGTTTGTCATGCTGTATTTACTGTTACTAATGTTAAGTTCCATATCTGATGTATCTGCTGTTAGATTTGCTGTATCTACTGTAACTGATGCTGTATATACAGTTTGTCATGCTGTATTTAGTGTACCTAATGTTAAGTTTCATATCTGATGTATCTGCCGTTAGATTTGCTGTATCTACTGTAACTGATGCTGTATATATGGTTGGTTATGCTGTATTTAATGCAACGTATGCTGTATATATTGTTTGTCATGCTGTATTTACTGTAACTGATGCTGTATATACGGTTTGTCATGCTGTATTTACTGTTACTAATGTTAAGTTCCATATCTGATATATCTGCTGTTAGAATTGCTGTATCTACTGTAACTGATGCTGTATATATGGTTTGTCATGCTGTATTTACTGTTACTAATGTTAAGTTCCATATCTGATGTATCTGCTGTTAGATTTGCTGTATCCACTGTAACTGATGCTGTATATATGGTTTGTCATGCTGTATTTACTGTTACTAATGTTAAGTTCCATATCTGATGTATCTGCTGTTAGATTTGCTGTATCTACTGTAACTGATGCTGTATATATGGTTTGTCATGCTGTATTTACTATTACTAATGTTAAGTTCCATATCTGATGTATCTGCTGTTAGATTTGCTGTATCTACTGTAACTGATGCTGTATATATGGTTTGTCATGCTGTATTTACTGTTACTAATGTTGTATATATGGTTTGTCATGCTGTATTTACTGTAACTGATGCTGTATATATTGTTTGTCATGCTGTATTTACTGTAACTGATGCTGTATATATGGTTTGTCATGCTGTATTTACTGTTACTAATGTTAAGTTCCATATCTGATGTATCTGCTGTTAGATTTGCTGTATCTACTGTAACTGATGCTATATATATGGTTTGTCATGATGTATTTACTGGAACTGATGCTGTATATATGGGTTGTCATGCTGTATTTACTTTTACTAATGTTGTGTATATGGTTTGCCGTGCTGTATTTACTGTAACTGATGCTGTATATATGGTTTGTCATGCTGTATTTACTGTTACTAATGTTAAGTTCCTTATCTGATGTATCTGCTGTTAGATTTGCTGTATCTACTGTAACTGATGCTGTATATATGGTTTGTCATGCTGTATTTACTGTTACTAATGTTGTATATATGGTTTGTCATGCTGTATTTACTGTAACTGATGCTGTATATATGGTTTGTCATGCTGTATTTACTGTTACTAATGTTAAGTTCCATATCTGATGTATCTGCTGTTAGATTTGCTGTATCTACTGTAACTGATGTGTATATATGGTTTGTCATGCTGTATTAATGTTACTAATGTTAAGTTCCATATCTGATGTATCTGCTGTTAGATGTGCTGTATCTACTGTAACTTATGCTGTATATATGGTTTGTCATGCTGTATTTACTGTAACTAATGTTGTATATATGGTTTGTCATGCTGTATTTACTGTAACTGATGCTGTATATATGGTTTGTCAGGCTGTATTTACTGTTCCTAATGTTAAGTTCCATATCTGATGTATCTGCTATTAGATTTGCTGTATCTACTGTAACTAATGCTGTATATATGGTTTGTCATGCTGTATTTACTGTTACTAATGTTAAGTTCCATATCTGATGTATCTGCTGTTAGATTTGCTGAATCTACTGTAACTGATGCTGTATATATGGTTTGTCATGCTGTATTTACTGTTACTAATGATAAGTTTCATATCTGATGTATCTGCTGTTAGATTTGCTGTATCTACTGTAACTGATGCTGTATATATGGTTTGTCATGCTGTATTTAACGTTACTAATGTTGTGTATATGGTTTGTCAGGCTGTATTTACTGTAACTGATGCTGTATATATTGATGTCATGCTGTATTTACTGTAACTGATGCTGTATATATGGTTTGTCAGGCTGTATTTACTGTTCCTAATGTTAAGTTCCATATCTGATGTATCTGCTATTAGATTTGCTGTATCTACTGTAACTAATGCTGTATATATGGTTTGTCATGCTGTATTTACTGTTACTAATGTTAAGTTCCATATCTGATGTATCTGCTGTTAGATTTGCTGAATCTACTGTAACTGATGCTGTATATATGGTTTGTCATGCTGTATTTACTGTTACTAATGATAAGTTTCATATCTGATGTATCTGCTGTTAGATTTGCTGTATGTACTGTAACTGATGCTGTATATATGGTTTGTCATGCTGTATTTAACGTTACTAATGTTGTGTATATGGTTTGTCATGCTGTATTTACTGTAACTGATGCTGTATATATTGTTTGTCATGCTGTATTTACTGTAACTGATGCTGTATATATGGTTTGTCATGCTGTATTTACTGTTACTAATGTTAAGTTCCATATCTGATGTATCTGCTGTTAGATTTGCTCTATCTACTGTAACTGATGCTATATATATGGTTTGTCATGATGTATTTACTGTAACTGATGCTGTATATATGGTTTGTCATGCTGTATTTACTGTTACTAATGTTGTGTATATGGTTTGCCATGCTGTATTTACTGTAACTGATGCTGTATATATGGTTTGTCATGCTGTATTTACTGTTACTAATGTTAAGTTCCATATCTGATGTATCTGCTGTTAGATTTGCTGTATCTACTGTAACTGATGCTGTATATATGGTTTGTCATTCTGTATTTACTGTAACTCATGCTGTATATATGGTTTGTCATGCTGTATTTACTGTAACTGATGCTGTATATATGGTTTGTCCTGCTGTATTTAGTGTTACTAATGTTAAGTTCCATATCTGATGTATCTGCTGTTAGATTTGCTGTATCTACTGTAACTGATGCTGTATATACGGTTTGTCATGCTGTATTTAGTGTACCTAATGTTAAGTTCCATATCTGATGTATCTGCTGTTAGATTTGCTGTATCTACTGTAACTGATGCTGTATATATGGTTTGTCATGCTGTATTTACTGTTACTAATGTTACTAATGTTAAGTTTATAAATGACTGTCACTATTTGCTATAGGTGACTTGAATTTTGAAGTAAGTTTTACAGATAATGGCAATATTCTGCTGGTTAAGCTGATCTGTAGAGTCTGTGCAAGCCATCTGGAGAAGCAGTCAACATTGTAGTAGATGGCTGCTCGAAGAATTAATGGGACTTGTTTAGACTAGACACTTGGACATTATAGCTAACTCCACAGATTGTACACCAGGGTTCCTATCCATACCTAACCTAAGAGGCCCGGTGGACATCTCAATATATCCAGTATCCTGAATAGGAATCTACATCCTTAAAAACAAAGACTGTCCTCCCAGATATTTTTGGAAACTAACTCCACAGATTGTACACCAGGGTTCCTATCCATACCTAACCTAAGAGGCCCGGTGGACATCTCAATATATCCAGTATCCTGAATAGGAATCTACATCCTTAAAAACAAAGACTGTCCTCCCAGATATTTTTGGAAAGTATGTCCTATTATTGTATTAATTAAATACTACTCACCAGGACATTTTTTTACCCCAGCCAGGTAAACCAGCAGCCCCCCCCCTTTAGATTTGGCCTATTTTCCTCTCTCAGTCACACCTCTGTTCTGCCTTTACCCTTACTTATACCTCCCTGTTTCCTGCTTTTCATACTTAGTTAACCTCCAGTGTATTTTCGTCTTTTTTTTTTTTCCTTTTCCTGGCCACTAGGAGGCGCTCTTGTCAAGTCATCTCCTACTTTCACAATCTTTAGTAATTCCTACTGCTCTTCTTATTGCTTCAACCTGATTTTTATTTTGTTTTCTTTCTCAAACACATCTCATTTACCTTATCCAGTATTTTATTACTAACCCCACACAAGTCTTCTCTACCTTTCTAACCCACCTTTACTTTTACACCTGTTCTCTACCTCTTGACTGATTGTTTTCTGCTACTGGTCGTCTTGTTCGTGACACCAGCCTCTTTCTGCCCGCCTTACCTACACACTCTTGATCCCCTTCCCCTCTCTTCTTATTTTATTTCATTTGTCTATCCCTCCCTTAACATCTACTCTACCTTCTTTCTCTATCTGCCCATCTCCTTAACCTTCCTTAGTGTGTATTCACTTCTGCTTGCCCTCCCCTTCCACGCATCTTCTGTACAGATTCTTCTGTACCTTCCTAACCTCTTTCTCTCAACCTGTCCCCTCCCCCTCCTACTCCACTTCCGTTTCCATAAGTATAAATTTACCCATCCCTCAGCCGTTTCCTCCCTATAGGTTATCCCTAGGTGGGCTGCTGCGTCTCCTTGGTCCTGAGGGTAGATCTCTATCTTTCCGCATGTGAGTACTGTGATTTTATGCAATGTTGAACTGTTATCACGGCTGTTGTCGTTAATTGTAGTCACGGTTTTTGGGTTTCCTTCACTATAATTACTGTTGAAGTATCTGTTGATAATGTTGTGCTTTTGACAAATTATGTGGCAATAACTGTTTATACCTGTGCTGCTGTACATCTACCAATTACGCCACTGCAGAACACGTGGAACGCCATTTCCACTCTGGGACCCTGAAAGCGGTAATCCCCCTTCATCTCTCCTTCCTGCATGGTCGCTCCATTAGAGGGATTATCTCCCTGCTTTTTATCTGCTAATAAGCGCTAATAGCGCTATTACCGGATTTATTCCCCTTGGCCTTTAACTGATAATAGCGTCCTTATGTGGTTTTTTGCGACGCCTGTACCATTCCCCTTACCCCTTTAACTAGCTAACCAGCCTAAACGGCTGCTTACTCCGTACGGGTTGTTGCTACCTCTTAACGCTTTTATATTGCACTCTTTAATAAAGCACCCATTATGCGCCTTTGTGCATTTAGTCAAGTTTAACTTCTCTGCCTAAAGCTTTGTCCCAATATGTTTTTGCGCTACTATATTCCTTTTAACCGTTTGGGTTTTAACTTTTTAGTAATTGGGGGGTTAAATTTTCCCCCAATCTTGTTGTACCGGTTTAGGCTTTTTCTACAAT
>NW_025053399.1:0-9913 GCF_019279795.1 Protopterus annectens | reverse complement strand
ATTTTCATTGGCTGTTTTGCTGTTGCTTGTGTTCAAACTGTTACATACTGAATGTATTGTTACTGATTATTGCTTATTAATTAAGCCCACAACTAGTACCTTGTTTTGCCGTTCATTGTCTGTTTCAATATTTACCTGATTCTCACTCTGGCTGTTTTCTACCCATTGCTTTTGTCCAGTGTGCCTACTGTAGGTGTTGACTTATTAGTCATGTGATTTATTTCCACTGGTGCCTAATAATTGGCTACTTTACTCCTATTGCATAACACAGTGTTTTGTTTCCTGAAATGATATAGTTTATTATCATTCAGCTTCAAATTTCATAGCTAAATTGTAATGTTGGTACTCTCCCACTTTTATGAAGTATCTCTAAATCCTAGTGTTATCTGTAGTCTTCTTATCTACCTGTCTCAGATTCATTGGTGGGTCATTTGGCACCCAGTGCCCAGTACCCAGTTGTGCTTTCCAATCTGGTGCCACTACATTGAGAAATAAAGAAAAAAGGTAGTCTGTCAGGTCCTACAGCCCTAGGTCTTCATGCTCTACATGTCAGCAAAAAAAAAAAAAAAACAGTCTCTTCTCCAGTCTGGCTCCTTCTTTCTTTCCTAAGGAGGAGTACCAGGTCCTAATGTCCTCCCACTATTGTACCAGTCCTCATGCTTACATGAGGAGCAAAATTTTGAAAAAGAAAACCAAAAGCAGATCTGCCATTTCCATCCCTCGACACCTTGCGCTAGGGGCTGCTGCCCCTTTGCCCCAACCTAGCTATGCTTCTGATCTCTCCTTTGCTATCTTAATTTCTTGCACCCACTAGGTAAGCCTACCACTACAACAGTGGTCAGCCTTTCTATAGTCCACTACTGTACCTTAACCAATCTTTTGTTACCACCACTATAACTAACCATTTCAGCCAGTACCTCATCCTACCTACATTTTGTCACCAGTTATGGAGTCACATAATTGGTTTCCTTTGCCAACCTATTCTCTCTACGGGTCTTTCCTGAGGCACTATATAGTAACTTGCCAAATGTTGTTTTCTGGCAATCCAGTATTATTGGTTAACATAAAATCATTCTGTGACAGATTCCTTTTATGTAACTGCGTTGAGATGGATCGCCGGATATTACTGCGACGCAAGTTTGCTGAGATATAGTAAAAAAAAAAAACGTAAGAATCCCTACCAAGACACATGATGGGATACTTCATCTCAGTCCTTACATAAACAAACTACTAAGGTAAATGTAGCCCGTGGCATCCATTAGTCATTGCCACCACATTTGACTTGACACATCTTGCTATAAAGGGAATCCACCAAGCTAAAAAGGCATTTTCCTTTAAGGAAGACAGCCTCATAGTAAAATAGATAATAATGTCAGAAATGTTCTACTACTAATTAATGACTCCATCATCAGTTATACACACCTCTACACTCCCCAGATTGTAAAAGGACAAAGGGTGATCATCAGTTGTCTCTCTCAGGCAGTAGAATTAGAGGCATCAACAGGACACTAAAACCCTGAAGCATACGAAAATATGAGTATGACCTTGTCCTTGCTTGTAGTGAACAGTCTCAGAAGACCCACTTTGAGGAAGATGCAGAGAGACATGATAGGAGCACTGAAGTGTTTCCTTAAAGAAGAGAAATCCCTTGATTCATGTAGTATAGTAACCCTTGCCAGAATGATACCAAAATAGAACTCAACCATCACTGGCTTCAGTGATTGACTCATGTAAATGGTGTCTCATTCTAGGTGGATCCTATTTTGAGCAGCCTGCAGACAGCTTGGTAGACAGATCTTCCTACTTCAAAAGCTGGATGGTCTATATATCGCCACTTTGAGGGGTTAACCACATACTGGGGAAAAATGTTTCCACTACCCAGAGTGCATTTTTAGGCAAAGTAAAATTACTTGTAATTCCAGCCTGGCAAATTTTAATGTGATATATCAGGATGGCTCTGCTCAGCACAAGAAGCTTCAAAGGTAAAATATCTGACTCAGAAACTTTCCTTTCCCTGGAGAACATACACATCTAAGTAGCTACTCAAGACCTGCACTTCTAATCTATTTGAAATTCTCTTTTTGAGGTCCACCAACTATCACTCATTCCAGACACCTAGCATCAGCAGCAAGGAGGCCATACCAATATTTGTTATAGAGTCTAATGTCATATCCACTGCCTCCTCATCTCAAATGACCTCAAGCTGATTTTAGTACAGATCCAAATCATTCTCAAAAAAACAAATTTTTAGCTTTTTGTAACTCGCAGTATGTGAGTCCCTCGCCTTAATTCCCAGAGAAACATACTGAATACTTAAACATGCTACACCAGCTGGAAGTAAAAGGAAACACCTTATTAAGATATCATCAATACCCAAAAAATCAGCTAGTCCACCTTTCACATCCACATAGTTGTTGTGGCCAGGCCTTTCTCATTATCATCAATGCCAGATCTCTGGACCAAACAGTTACTCGCCTTATGAGAGACCCAAACCTCCCTATAGATATTGTCTTAACTAACTCTACTACCCTTTGCTCAGCCCACATGTATTCCTTTCTCTAGTTAAATCAGATCATTCAGCCATTATTTTCTGCCTTATGGCCAGCCTCCTAATCAAGGGCAACCATAAGGCCTTTTTTCAGCTAAGCTAGAAACATTAGAACCAGTGCCCAACATCACACCTGACTGAACTGGATGCATAAGAATAACATCTACTCAACCCTGAGGTCATGGTCAATATCTTGTAGCAGAAAACGCTAGCTCAAACTTCACCCCATCCCACCATTTTCCCATTATATGCGCGCGACCATTATGCCTGCAACCACCCCTTCTAGGACCACCTCAGAACAAGCCCCTACTGGTACTCTCAAATTTAAAAAGCACAAGCTCTGTGGATCTTGATGATGTGTCGAGCTGTTTCCTTGTCAGTATTAAACACTGTCTCACTGATTCTGCATCCTGAATCTGTTCAATCTCAGCTTGTCAAGTTTTTTTTTTTTTTTTTTTTTTTTTGCCAGAGGCCTGAAACAGTTAGAGCAGATTTCTGTCTGCCACAAGGTGCCTCCCACCATTGATCCAGGTAACCATAGACCAATATGCCTTACCAACTTTTTTAAAACCTTCTTCTTTTTTTTTTTTATGAACATCGAGATTGGAGAACATACCACTTTTGTTTACCATGCTGTAAGAGATCAGACCTGAATTTACTGATCACTTGATAACATGTCTTGTATTTAATAATGAAAGATGAAAGTAGTTGGCATTAAATGAAAAAGCATTTGCATTCTGCATTTCCTAATTGATTCAATACATGCAAATTTACTCCTGAAACTTTGTCTTTAGGCACAGTGTTAACATCAAATGAGGTTGAACCATTATGCCTGTATTAAGATCCAGGCCAGATATTAACAGGCTCAGACTAACATTTAACATTTTCCCTGATCAAATTACTCAAAATATTAAATGAAGAGTAGAACAGGCTTATCTCAGCTGGCATTTGAATATCCTCAGAAATCACAGTATTGTTATATGTCATTGCATTGCTCCATAAAACACTGCATATATAAAGCAAAGCAGAAGACAAGCCAAAATAGATTATGAAGCACCTTGATTATGTTCTTATATCAGGAAAACAATATAGATGTTAAGCACTTCTCTAGCACAAGACCTGTTCATAACAACACTTAGGGGGTTGTGTGTAGCGATTGATACCTTTGCCCCTAAGCACTGTTACAACTGGGTCTCATGCTAGGAAGTAATAACTGACCATGGTTGCCAGCAAAGAATAGTGACATTAGGTAAAACAACTTAGCCTCCTGTCCTGTCTCTCATCTGTCCCTGAGTTTGTCTAATAGTTTAGCTTGGTCCTCATATTTATTTTCTTATTTTCTGGTGAATTACTGAGGATTACAAGCAGTCAGACATGCCAGAATTAGAGTTTTATTCTACTTATTGTGTAGAAAGTGTATATTGATGCAAAACATGTTGTTCTCAACTTTTTTAAAGCATACTAGAGCAATATTTAAAAACTGTTCATAATTTTGATCCCTTTGTTCCCCATCTTAGAATTCTTATAAATAAATAGCTATGGACATATGGAGCTGCTATGACACACAGTGCACATGCTGCATAAAAGCATTCTACACACCACATTTAGTACATGCCGATCATTCATTACCACAGTTCACAGATGTGGGATCTTGTGTGGTAATGAACAGAAGAATGTCAGTTTACATGTCAGAATGAAACACAGGAGCTCAGCATACAGTACTTTGACCTGTACTATGCATACCAGTGCACCTGAACTCATAACATACAGTACTGTACTATGCATACCAGTGCACAGCAGCTCATGCAACATACAGTAGCCGCATCATGCATACCAGTGCCACCGATGGGGAAATAGCTGCACGGGCATGACCACTCTACACAGCACAGCAGGGAGCAGCTACATGTCCACTATGCATAATCACATCTCATTTAATTGACATGCAGTTATTCTACCAAAACTTTGGGAGGTCACTTATCAAAACAGCAACACTCCAAAGACTGCAAAACTTAACAAGCATTTTTTTTGCAGGAGGGCAAGCTGCACCCATGACATGTGGTTACTTCATGCGTATCTCCAAAATTATATATATATATATATATATATATATATATATATATATATATATATATATATATGGGTCCCTCTAAAGACCTAACGCCGATTCCCCTCGACAAAGCTGAAATCACACCGCTTTGAATGCGGCCAGATGACCGACAGGTACCGCATACCGACAGAAGTGATTCACGACAGTGAGAAAAGACCGACAAGGGTATGTGTGTGATCACACTGTAAGTGTGTGCGACACAGTGACGGGAGGTAGGAGTGACCAGGTAAGGAGTTACAGGTTAGAGTGCAGGTGGGTGGATGTAATGCGTTAGTGTCGGAGCTTGGGCTAGGGGTGGGTAAGTGAGGTAACAGGTTAGGTTAGGGTGCAGGTAGGTGATGTGTAATGCGTAGGTGTCGGAGCTTGGGCTGCAGGGGTGGGTAAGTGAGTTAGGGTTAGGTGCAGGTAGGTGATGCAATGCGTAGTGTCGGAGCTTGGGCTAGGGGTGGGTAAGTGAGTTAGGTTAGGGCAGGTAGGTGATGTCGTGCTGACATGTGTCAGACCTTAGGGTTAGGGTTTGGGTCAGGCTGAGTGTGTATGCTGCTTGTATGTAGTGTCGCCAGTGTTGTTTACGCCCGTTAATAGGTGTCGGTGTTTGGTCTTGTGTTCGTGTTTTATGCGTTGTCGGGTTTGTGGCTCGGGTTTGTGTGTTGTCGGTTATTTACGCCGGTGAGTTTTGTGCCGGAAATCGTCATGTCGGTGTTTAGAAGTAGAGACCTTATTATATATATATATATATATATATATATATATATATATATATATATATATATATATATATACAAACTCCAAGATCGCATAAACTTGAAGAAGGGGGTGAGGAAAATGCTACACTCCCCACTCTTGCTGTTTGACAAGTGAGATGAGAAAGCACCAGCCGTCTTTTCTTTCCCATCTAACATTTTTGGTCATCAGTCAACTATCTGGTGAGAAATATTAGCCTTCCTGTAGCTACTCACATTATAATATCCCTTACTAATAGTTACTAAGTGACTATTTAACTAGACAATAGCCTTTTAATGGGATCAGTGCAGATGACCCAGATGGCATGATAAGAACATATAATGGTGTGGGCATAGGGATTCTGGATGAGGTTACCCTGGTTAGTGTACATCAGAGAGCGAGAGTTTAACAAGAAGCACAAGTTTGACTCATGAGCTGAGGTTATTGCATACCATAAGGATACAAGGCTGGAATGAAGAAGGGTGCATGTTACATCTTCTTGAGGACTAACTTGTTCTGCAGGAGAACTGTGCTTGATACCACTTAGAGATCACTCAAAGGAAGTTCATATTTCCGTTTAAGGATGTCTCTATGCACCTAAACATCTGAAGGCAGTCTTTGGGTGGTCAGTAGGCTGTGTAACCCATCCTGTCTGACTAATCATGGGTTTGTACCTCTGATGATCTAAGTGGAAATGGCACACTTTATGCAAGATTTCCAAGGCATGACAGTCCTTTTCCTGTCTAATTCAACCATGGGCATTGTTCTGAGATGATGAGTGATCCACACTTATGCAGCCACAGTTCAGCTATGTGGACTGTGATGCTCAGATGAATGTGGTTTCAGGTATGCTTTTCATCTTCTACACATTGGATACTTGTTCTATAAGGTTGGGAAGATCATTCCTACTTTGGCTAAGACCAATTGACTGAGGATTTTATGGTAAGATGCAGTTCAAGTGAATCCTATGATATCAACATATAGAAGGGAGTTAATGGTTTTGGAATAGTGTTTGGGGAAAATATTTATAAAGACAGAGAGAATACAAGGGAGTCATACCTCTCAACTGTACCAAGTTTTTTTTTTTTTTTTTTTTTTAGGGTTTGCGCCAATGAAATCAGACTTCCTCAGAATGTGCTTGTGGCCATTTGTTATACTTGGTTTATGCGGTTTATTCAGGGAAATCTTTCTTCTGCCAGTTCGGTAAGGCAAACTCATGTATTGTTAATGCATTTTAATGGTCTTATGAGCATTCAAGGAGCCTCAATCCTCACCACCAACACCAGAGAGGGCATCCCATATAAGAGGAAAGGATAACAAATACACACAGTAAAGTACAATTTCCCTTAAGTGCACACAGAGATCACAGTCAGTCTGGGGCTGGTTGCTCCCTTGCTCCCCAGGACCCAATAAGACTCCCCACTGGCACAGCTATAGGGTCCAGATCTCAGCCTAGCTGGCAAGCTAACCTACAGTACCCTCTCTGTCCAACCAGTGCTTCGTGTTCCTGCCCAAGTAGCTGACACACACCCACACTTTGAGATAAGTATTTATACAACTTCACAGACACTCCTGGGAAAGGCTGACACAGATTCTCCAGCTGTGGTCCCTTTACCCAGACTATACGGTAGTAATTACTGCCACCACCACCAGCTAATAATTATCAGCTACCCAAAGGCCCTTAAAAGGGTGTCCAATTATTACTGTGCAATATTATTATCCAATTGGTAAGTGTGACTAATCAATTAAGGCTTATTAGAGTGGCCTTGTACAATAAACTCTATAAATATGCAATGTACTCTAGAGCTTAACTTATCTCTACACAAACCAGCTACAGGTAAAAGGTTTTTAAAATATTTAATAATACTTAATTAAAACACAAGACAATACTACTACACCAGAGTGCTATTCAAGAGTTCAGAGATCACACAGAAACTTAAAATAATTCTGTAGTACAGTTCAGACATAACAGAACATCACTTAGTCTAATCTTTATAGTCCTAGCTATTTTTACAAGAAAACACACTTCTAAGATACCTTACTTAAGACAACAGGCAGTGCTGAGGTTGGATATCAAGACAAAAATGCTTAATAATCTCTGGTTCTCAATGTTTAAATTTCTATTGCAGTTCTGATAAAATATTACATCATCTTTTTACACTTTCTGGAGTTCCCAGGCCACACAGAAACTTCATTTACATTATTTTACACTTAGAGCAATAAAGAACATTCCACATGTAAATTCTAGTCATTAACTTTAGCCTTAAAACAATAGGCAGGATGCTTACTCCAGACTCATTGACTCCAAATTCTAACTTCAAAGGAACAGACATAAAGTAATTTTAATTTCACAGGACCAATAAGAAATGCTTGACTTAGTTTTCCTTACAGCAGATGGCAATGTTGCCACATTGCTAAAACAATATTTCTTTACATTTAAGACACAAGCCTGTATTGGATTACACCAGGCAGTAGACTACTTCAATACTACCTTCTCTAACATCCTTAACAGTCTAGCTCCCAGCAGAAAGATCAGAGTTAAAGCCAGCTATGCACCCTGGCTAAATAGGGACACCAGAGCCTTACTAAAAGCCAGAGATAAAGCCTGGAAAATCTGGAAAACTGACAAAACCCCTAGCTCTAGGCAATACTATCAACAGCTAAGAAACAAGGCCAAGGCTGAATCCAAAATAAACAAACAAAGGCAGCAGCACTATTTTTTTTTAGTGCCCAATGGAAATATTCATATAATCCACAATAATTCTGGCATGCCATTAATTCCCTACTAAAGCCAGGCAAAAGCCAGCCACTACTCCAGCACCCAGCTCTACTAACAAAGGAATTCCCTAGACATAGCTTCAATTTAATAACCATTTTACTAAATCCATCTTAGCCCTGTCCAGTCAAATAACCCAAAACAGTCTACCTCTATCACAACCCAACCTATCCCATATCACCCGCTCTTTCAGCTTATCACCAGTTCACACCTCAACTATTAAAAACTCCTCCTAAAACTAAAGCCAACAACATTGGCAGCTAATAACATACCTGCTGCATACCTAAAAATGGATAGTGACCCCCTATCATATCCTGTCTCCATCCTAATCAACCGCTCCATACTAGAATCCTACATACCCAAACTCTGGAAAGTATCTCACATCATTCCTCTCCATAAAGGAAGCAACTCCTACGAATTCTCCAACTACCGACCTAATGCCATCCTTTGCCCCCTATCCAAAATTCTTGAGAAATGCATCTACTTGCAAGTGATGACATTTCTTAACACACACAATCTACTATCTACCACACAACATGGTTTCTGTCCACATCACAGCACTGCCACATCCTTTCTATCCCTCACTAATCATATAAACCTTCACAGGAATGATAACAAATATGTATCAGCCATTTTCCTAGACCTCTCAAAAGCATTTGGTATGATCTCCCACTCCATTCTACTAGACTCACTAACATCATTATCTTTCACCTCCTCTACTATAGCCTGGTTCAGAAGCTACCTATATGACAGGCAACAAAGAGTCCAGTGGAAAGAAACTCTGTCTACACAACTTTCAACCACCATAGGAGTCCCAAAAGGCTTTATACTGGGCCCACTATCCTTCGCTATTTTCACAAATAACCTCAATAGCTCTACACAACATGCCACACTCATACAATATGTGGATGATTCTCCCCTGATCTGCTCCACCTCATCTCCCTCCACCCTACAAACACTCACTCAAGATAGAACAAGAAAGAGAAACCAAGAGCTTGAGGCAAACAAACACTTCCAGGACACCACAAATTGCAAAACAGATCGAACCACACTAAAGTGGTAAAGATTTGGGTAAAGATTTTGACTATCAAAAAACAGTAGTCCCAACAGATAAAAAGTGGAATCCACCAACGTCGTTGTATGCGAAAATCTTCTTTAATACAAAACCAACAGAATGCAAACAAGCGCTTTCACCCAGTGATACTGGGCTTTCTCAAGTTAAAACTGTAGTGTGCACATTCAGTTTAAATACCTTGCAACAAGCATTTTGCAACTCATTAAACAATTAAATGCAGTTGTTGACTTAATGCAAATTCAACCATTGAGTTTTCGCAAACCAAATGCATTTTAACATACTGTTTTATAAATGTCATTGAAACCATTACTAGGGTGCAACATTATGAAGAATACACCTTAATATGTTCACCTTTGGTTTCCTTAAACAAGAATATTAAGTGCACCTAACTTTAAAATACATTGAGAATAAATTTAAAACAGAAATAAAACAGCCAGGAACAATGCTAAGAACATACTTCCATCAAAAATTAACCTGCTGCACTATGCTGATAACCACTGTGAGCAGTATTCTCGGCCCACCCAGCTGTGAGGTGCCCAAGTAATGTGCAGAGAATAAATAGTAACAATCTGGGTTGGCCAATGCATCAAAGCATGTAGGCTACTGCAAAATGTGCTCTGGGTTGAAAAGATGTACTAATCTGATCAACCTGTGTACTTTGCAGTTTCTGTTTGAAAGTGTATG
>NW_025053398.1:0-2500 GCF_019279795.1 Protopterus annectens | reverse complement strand
GACCACTCCTGCCCCCTTGTCTGCCTTAAAGATCTTGATGTCCTTGTTGTTGGATAGGGCTGTGAGGGCATCTCTTTCTTTACGGTTGAGGTTGTGGGAAAATCTAGCGTGTTTTTTTGTTCAGAAGGTCCCTGATCTCGTTCTCGCAGACTCTGGAGAAGACGAGCAGGTTCATGTTCAGGGTGGGGTTCCATAGGCTCTTCCTTCTCAGGCCAGGGGGTTCACTATCGCTGTCTTCACTGCTCAGTGAGGATTCTGGCGACTGTTCATTTGGAGGATAATTCTGGCTGTGGTGCCCTGTCGGTGGCTGTGGGAGATCCCCAGGGGTCCCTGGTGTGGGTCCCGCGGGATCTTGGGGTGCTGACAGGGGTGGGGAGGTCATCCAAACTAGGGAGGACCACGTTGATCGTCCCTGTCTTGGTGGTCGCTACTCTGTCTGATCTGGCTGAGAGGTGGTTCCCATCTGTAGCCTGTAATGGAGCATTGGTGTGATCGGTGGGTACATTTCTGTTCTGTATCCCTAGCTGATCCTGCTCCGGTGACACTGTTGCTTTGGCTAAGATCTGCTCTGGGTGCGAGTAAGTAGTGGCGTGATCCATTACTTTGTTTGAGTGGGCCTGGCGCGCTTCGGTCGCCTGGTGGGTGTTGGTGCTAATCCTGTTTGGGCCCTGCTCTGGAGAGGTGCAATTCGCTTTGCGAGCTGTGTCAATGTAGACCCGCTCTTTTAGATTGCGATTTGTGACTAGATTTGACGTGGCGTGTTTAGCTAGAGGTCTGCGTGCGTTAATCTGGAAGGGACTACTCTTCTTAGGTGGCTTCTCGCTGAGTAATGCTGCGTTGCTTGTACCTGGGAATTCCGGAATGTCATTCCACTCGTTGGGTGGGTGATCTTCCTGCTCTGGCCTGCCACTGGGGCTCTGGCCTTCGGCAGTGCTGCGACAGAGTTGCTGTTTGCTGGCATTTGGAAAATCTACGCCTGCGGAGGATATCTTGTGGTCTCTTTGACCAGTCACCTTTGAGCTACTTCCCTCAAATAACTCACTACCGTCTGAACTAGCTCTACAAATGTCTGTACTGACTATGTCAGTTGTATGGGGAACTGCTGCATGCGGGATAGATGCTTGTGTGACAGACGATTGTGCCGCTTCCCTAATCTTGGAACTATAACATACATCTTGGCGTGTTACTGGAGGCCCACGTGGCGGGGCTAACAAGACTCTCTTGGAACAGTCTGCAGAATTCTGGTATTCAGTATACTTCAAGCATTCAGCGACATTATTATCAATGTGACATTTCTCATGCTTAAAATTCTTATTATCAGAACTGGTCAATATTGTATTGCTTGCACATTTTCCATTAAAAACATTTAAGAAAGCTTTGCACCCGCTGTTCTCTCTGTTATTATTATTAGCTGTATTGTTATTACCTGTATTATTATTAACTGTAATGTTCGTAGCTTTATTGTTAGTAACTTTATTGTTAGCCCTTTTTACATTCACATATGCATTGCAACTGCTGAAACCTCTGTTACTGTAATTGTCTGGCTTGGTATTATTCGTACTGTATTCGCAATCGGCTAACTTGTTATTGCTGGACTGGCCGCTGCTAGGTAAAGAGGTGTTAGTGCAATCATATAGTTTTGGTGAAGGCCGTTTTAGCACTGGCCCATCAGCGGGAGCAACTTCTTCACAGTTGTTACCCGCCATTGTGGAACTATGGCAGTTGGTGTTGGTTAACAGAGTACTTACATTTTGGTTAGTGATATGGAAGTCCTTTTTACTCATTTGGTTCCCGCTCTCGTTCCATCGTGTGTCTCCAGGTTTCTTGCACCCGACTGTTGTCCTTCGTGCGCTTCTCCTTGGGGTGTTTTCAGTATTCCTGGATGAAGGTGGGGGAGCTGCTGTGGGGATAGTTTCTCTGGGGCAGGAAAAACCCTTACCTTCCGCTGTAAGTCCCATTGAGTGAACGTAGTGATCCTCTTTCGTCTGAGTGACTGGGTGGAAACTATCTGAGTCGTCCTCTTGGAGGCATTCCTCCGCCACTTCTCTATTGCTATCCAGCTCATGGCAAATATGTCGAAGATTCAGCTTGCGGCAATACAGCTTAAGGTCTAAAATGACCTCCCTGGCATTGGCTCGTTGGGAGGGTATAAAATTCAGACCTTTTTGCAACAGTGTGGTGGCTGCTGCATTTAGCTGAATCGCAGAAATGTTGAAGACGCCTGGCGGTGGGATAAGCTTTCTTCTCAGACAGTGTTGGGGACCGGGGTGGATACCGGTCATTGCCTTGGATTTGGTTGGTGCTGCATGGACCTGGTGGTCCTGGCGGGCACCGTGGATCTGGTGGTCATCGGTCTGTGAGTCCCCCTCCCTTTGCCACGGCCTCTCGTTGGTAGTCTGTTTCTGTGCGATTTCTGTTGTCTCTTGTGGGGGGATTTCTCTTCCGAGTCTGTACTTAGTCCTAAAAAAGACTGCTGTTGGTCGGACTCGCATTCATCGTG
>NW_025053397.1:0-9840 GCF_019279795.1 Protopterus annectens | reverse complement strand
CATGAGGCAACCCATCAAGGACAGCTGGGTACACAGTGATGCTATGCACATCAAAACATACTCCTGATGCTTCTGACCCCTACATCTGCTTGCAACATGCACCATATAGATGCAGCAGTAATGTATAGCATATAGATGCTAGCAGTAATATAGCAGTATGCACAGCAGTGGCTGATGCTCACCCCCTTGTTCTATGATGGAGGATATTCCCAGCCAGCAGCTGGAAACCTTCAGCGCATCCCACCATAGGAAGGAAGAGGTGGCTTCAGCTCTTCATTCCATCCCACCCAATTGGTTCTTATAGAGTTCATAAGCAGATTACTAGACTAACAACTCCCAGCCCTTACAAGCCTAGCCAGTTTTGTATCTGGTTTTACCCAATTTTCTATCCCTAGAGGAAAGTTAACAAAGGTAAAGCTTAAGCATGGTTTGACTCAATTTGCAGGGCTTTTACCCCTGTATATAAGTTTACATGGGTGTCACCCAGGAGTGCATTTGCAATTCCAGTAGCCCACTACTCCAAAACCAGCACTCCTGGGTCACAGTCAAGGCTCTCAGCTCTGTCTGGCAGAGAGCCAGCCAAGAAAGAATAATACTTATTATATTATAGATGTGTGTACAAGATATCTAGAAAAACCTTCCAGACATGGTTAAAGTAGTCAAGAAAGTTAAAATGCTGAAGGCCTTATGTCTATAGTCAGATATAACAGATGGACAGACAGGCAAATCCAGTGGAAAGAGTAAAGTCAGGACTGGTTCAGCTGCAGGTCATAGACCATTTCCAAAAAAAAAAAAAAAATGAGTGGTGTTGTCTGACTTCCAGTAGCATAAAGAGATGGAGCCCAACTGCAGCTCAGGTGCCAGGACTATGATTAGAATCCTGCTTCTCTCTTCCATAGGGATGAGGGAGGGTAGTACACAATCAGGAGCACACTCGCGTAGGTTTGGGTTCCCTGGCAGAGACCAGAAATCCATCTCCTATGCTTTTAGGAAAGAAGTGAGAACTGTTTGAAGGGGACACCACTTACAGACATGAGGGTATCTCCTTCATGGCCAGTAAACTACACTTCCTGCCCCTACTCTACACCAAGTGCACATGAAGATATAAGGGCCACATACAAAGTGCGGAGTTCTACTTCATGGCCAGTGAACTACATTTCCCATCCCTTACACTTCACCAAGTGCATGTGGTAATATAAGGTCACATACAAAGTGAGGGGATCTCCTTCATGAACTACACTTCCTGTTCACTACTCTACACCAAGTGCACATGGGGATATAATGGCCATACATAAAGTGAAGCATCTCTTTCACGGCCAGTAAACCACTTCCTGTCCACTACTCCACACCAAGTGCACATGGGGATGTAAGGGCCACATATAAAATAAGGGGCTCACCTTCCTGGCCAGTAAACTACACTTCTCATTCCCTACTCTACAACAAGTGCACTTGGGGATGTAAGGGCCCATACAAAGTGAGGGCTTTTCTGTAATGGCCAGTAAACCACATTTCCTATCCCCTACTCTACACCAAGTGCACATGGGGATGTAAGAAACACATACAAAGTGAGGCATCTCTTTCACAGCCAGTAAACTACACTTCCTATCCCCTACTCCACACCAAGTGCACATGGGGATGTAAGGGCCACATATAAAATGAGGGGCTCACATTCCTGGCCAGTAAACTACACTTCTCATCCCCTACTCTACAACAAGTGCACGTGGGGATGTAAAGGCCCATACAAAGTGAGAGGTTTTCTGTAATGGCCAGTAAACTACATTTCCCATCCCCTACTCTACACCAAGTGTACATGGGGATGTAAGGAACACATACAAAGTGAGGGGGATCTCCTTCATGGCCAGTAAACTACACTTCCTGTCCCCTAATCTACACCAAGTATACATGGAGATATAATGGCCACATACAAAGTTAAGGGATCTCTTTCATGGCCAGTAAACTACACTCCCTGTCCCCTACTCTACACCAAGTGCACATGGGGATATAACGAACACATACAAAGTGAGGGGATCACCTTCATGACCAGTAAACCACACTTCCCATCCCCTTCTCTACAATGAGTGTACATGGGGATGTAAAGGCCCATACAAAGTAAGGGGTTCTCCTTAATGGTCAGTAAAGTACACTTCCCATCCCCTACCCTACACCAAGTGCACATGGGGATATAAGGACCACATACAAAGTGAGGGGGATCTCCTTCATGGCAAGTAAACTACACTTTCTGTCCCCTACTCTACACCAAGTGCACATGGGGATATAATGGCCACATACAAAGTTAGGGTATCTCTTTCATGGCCAGTGAACCGCACTTCCCATCCCTTACTCTACAAGTGCACATGGGGATGTAAAGACCCCATACAAAGTAAGGGGTTCTCCTTAATGGCCAGTAAAGTACACTTCACCATCCCCTAGTCTACACTAAGTGCACATGGGGATGTAAGGACCACATACAAAGTGAGGGGGATCTTCTTCATGGCCAGTAAACTACACTGTCTGTCCCCTACTCTACATCAAGTGCACATGGGGATATAAGGGTCACATACAAAGTGAGGGATCTCTTTCATGGCCAATAAACTACACTTCCTGTCCCCTACTCTACACCAAGTGCACATAGGGATATAAGGGCCATATACAAAGTGAGGAGATCACCTTCATAGCCAGCAAACTACACTTCCTGTTCCCTACTGTATACCAAGTGCACATGGGGATATAAGTGCCACATACAAAGTTAGTGGATCTCCTTTATGGCCATTAAATTACTTCCCATCTCCTACTCTACACCAAGTGCACATGGGGATGTAAAGGCCACATATAAAGTGAGGGATTGTCCTTAATGGCCTGTAAACTACATTTCCCATCCCCTACTCTACACCAAGTGCACATGTGGATGTATGGGCCACATACAAAGTGAGGGGGATCTCCTTCATAGCCACATACAAAGTGAGGGGGATCTCCTTCATAGCCACATACAAAGTGAGAGGGATCCCCTTCATGGCCTTTAAGCTATATTTCCTATCCCTACTCTACACCAAGTGCTCGTGGGGATACAAGGGTCACATACAAAGTGAGAGGATCTCTTTCATGGCCAGTGAACTACACTTCCCATCCCCCACTCTACACCAAGTGCACATAAGAATGTAAAGGCCACAAAAAAAAAAATCAAAATCCACCTTTGATAATGGCATGAATGAGGGTTCCTCTCATTTGCCCCTCGGCATGGTGATGAGGAATGAATGGGCTGATTGGGAGGGAGAAGGATGATTATCAAAAGGTAGTAGGGGCAAAGTGATCAAGAAAGATTGTAGTATTCCTAATACAGGCTCTAACATAATGCAGAATGTGACACAAAGTAAGACTGAAAAAAACTGTCAGTAGTGTTCTGTCAGAAAGTCCAGACCTAAATGATTGATCAAATGGGGGAGGAGGCAAGGGACTCGAGGAGCCTTGGTAGCACATAAAATACTGTCAGAATTAAAAAAAAATGAGTTGTTTAACTTCAGACTCTGAGCCTGATATTTACAGTTTCTTGCATTCCCCGAATGTACTTTTATCACAGGAAAAATGAACATACTACATGACTGATGATAGTGAAAATGGAAAATGGAAAATTTCCATTTAATAACAAAACTAAACTTTGATTGAATACTAGATTTTTGTAAAGCAGCAGACCAGCTCTTACCATGAGATGAAAGGAGGAGATAATGATTACCTACCAAGACCTATTTCACAATAAATAGAAATAGTGCAGTTAGCTAAATTGTACAGTTACAGAAAGATTTGACTGCATTTTTCATAATCTTTCTGTTTTTTTTGCAACCTGTCACCAAATTTCTCTTGAAAATACACATTATTGCAAAGTCGGATTAGCTAACATACAATTATCATCATCATCACAAACCCCCTTTTTCTCATTTTCTACATGAGCACAGGATGTCATGCCAACTGTCACTATCTCTCGATTCAATGCCCACTCTCCTAACTTCTTTGACACTCAAGCCTGACTAGCACTTTTCTCTCACACAATCCACCCATCTATTTGCAGGATTCCCCTTTTCCTTTTGACTTCTTCCTGTCTGTCCAAAGTTTTCTTCACTAGATTGTCTTCCTGCACATGTGCCGGAACCACAATAATCTGTTATGCTTGACACTCTCTGCAATTGGAGCTGCATAGATTTCTGTTCTGATATTTTTATTTATTCATCTGTACCACAGTGTGCATCCAACTACCGATCTCTGGCACTTACTCTCTATTACTGCTAGTCCTCAGCATTTCTGCCTTTACTGCCCAGGTTTCTGTACCATATAGTAGTACTGGTCACACCTCTGTTTTGTACACTTTATTTTAAAGTCTCTTTGGCATTCATCTGTCATACATTACCTCCTGACACACTGTGCAAGTTGGCTGAAGCCCTCTAATTGTAGCTTTGACTTCCATTCAGACTTCCCTTCTCCTCAAACACCCCTCCCATGTACTTAAACCTGTTAACCTGCTCCTCTATTTTCACTTTTATCTCATTTCACAGCTTCTTCAGCTTCCCTCATTTGCTGCCATCACAACTGTCATATCTGTACTCAGTTTCATCCTGTGTGCCTTCAGTTTTACATCCTTTGCCCTAGCCCTTGCTATAATTTTTGTTCAGAGTCGGAGTGTAATGCCACATCATCAGCATACAGCAACTTTGTTGATCTGTTCTTTCCTACCTGTTTGCAAATGTCACCCATCACCAATATGAACAGCAGTGGGCTCAGAGAAGAACCCTGGTGCACACTCACTGGGAACCTTTCTGTGATAGTGAACACTGTCCTAATTCTACCAGTGTTTCTGTGACTTGGAACCATCACAGGATTCCCCAATCAGTTTTCTTGGGACCTTCTCATATGCTTTCTCCAAGTTTAGCAATGTCCAGTTAGACCCTGGTAGTAGTTTGATAGCGCTGTACTTCCCACAGTGGTGAATGTCCCTTTGTTCTTGTACACTGGCATTAGTACATTTACTCTCCAGTCATCTGATATACGGCCTACACTCCACACTGCTGAGTACCATCAGAAGCCATTTTTCCCTAACCCATGCAACATCCTGATCACATCTGCCGTGACCTCATCTGAGACTGATGCTTTCCCTAACTTCATTTTCATTTTCCTTCATGTTGTTCTTACTTCTTCAAAAGGTGGGCTGCTCTTCTTCTTCTTTTACTGTAATCTGTGTTTGGGGCAGTACAGTGTCTGTGGAGTTTAATTCATTCAGAAGCTGCTGGAAGTACTCCTTCCATCTGCATTTGATGTCCTCTAGACTGGTGAGAAGGTTGTTGCTGGCATCCCTTATGACTGTCTTCATTATCTGCATTTCTTTGCCTTGCAAACTAACAGTTTCTTTGTGCCATCTATCAAGTCACTTTCCAGAAGTTGGCAGAGCGCCTCTGATGATTGTTCTTTGCTATAGCAACTGTTCTCTTAGCCTCATTTTTAGATAAACACTATTCCTTCTTGGTCTGTCTTTTCTCCCACTTTTTCCTGCACTCCTTTCTTTTGATGACTTCCTGAACTTCTGCATTCCACCACCAGCTTTCCTTATTTAACTTATTGCCATACTTGGCTTGGACACAGATCTAGTCTATAGCCATGACAGATGTTGTTTTGAGGTGCTGTCATTCTTCTTCTTCAATTCCACCTATTTATTTTTTCTGAGGTACTATTGCCCTGAGTATTTCCTTGAACTCTTGTGATTTTTCTCCAGTCAGCTTCCAGGTCTTCAGCCTGATCTCTGTTAATCTTAGAACATTCTCTGAGCACTGCTCGCAGCTGATTGCTACAACCAATGGTTTATGCTGTGGGCTGACTATTTCACTGGGGATGACTTTGCAACCTCAGTGCCCTTTCCTTACTAGGACGAAGTCTACCAGAGTTGCATGTTGGCCACTGTTTATGAGATCATGTAACTATTTCTTTGCTGAAATGTGTTGGCCACCGCCAAACCATTTGCTTGACAGAAGTCTAAAATGACCTCTCCTTCTTTATTCTTGTTGCCCCACCCATGTGGACCCAGGCAGTCCTCAATCCTGTTCTGTCTATCCCAATATGTGTATTCAGCTCCTCCATTGTCAAGATCAACATGTTCTTTGTTTTTATCTAGTAGGCCTTGCAACTGCTGTCTGCATTCTTTTCCTTACTATAGCAATCCTGCTGTGGAGCTCAGGTTGAGATTATGAATACTGATTTATCCTTACAATGGAGTCTGATCGCTGTGAGTATGTCATTAATTCTACTGACATTCCTTGCTGTCTAATGAAGCCTCTCCTTCATCACAATTTCCACTCCATTTCTACTCAGTTCTTCTCATGAGTAGTATCAAAAGTCAAAGCTTTGCTGCCCTTCCACCTTGTCTCCTGGATACCATCAGGTCAGTAAACAGAACTGTCCAGTAGCTTATAAACTGTTTGACACACATTGGCCAATAGAGACACACAGGCACATGAGTCCCTGGCATAGGTCAGAGTAGACCCCTCAACCTACTTATCACCAGCAGATATCTATGACCATTTTTGTGGACATTAGTCAACATTGCCAAATCGCCTAGAGACAATCTTTACACCACAGAGTGGTTAGCCTCACATGGTGCACAGTCTGTGATCCATGTTCACCTATCTAGGCAATACTGTGCCTCACAGTTTAGGCCCAGAGCAGTAGGTCTATACAACTCTTCTCCTGATAAGCAGTATCTAGAGTCTGTGAGCCTGAAATGGAAGCACTCAGCATGTTTTTGGGATGTTGGAACAAGCCCACAGAGACATAGGGAAAGTTTGCAAACATCAGTCAAATGCCAGGATCAAACCTTATACCTTGTGCATGGAAGGCAAAGACCTTAACCATTAAGCCAGCTGTGTCAAACATAGAATATTGCAGTTTATTTATTCAGTTGTGTATATTTATTTGATATGTATCCTAAATTCAAATTGTTGTATTTTATGTACACATTTGATTCCTTCTGAATATCTACTTCATTTTGATAAATTCTTGTAATAGAAGATAACAGTTATTTCTAATAAAGAGAGCAAATGCTGGCAGTATAACTTGTTAGGAAAAGTATAGAATAGATACGAAAGTGAGAACAATCACCACGATGAAATTTCTTCAATACAAAAAGAATGTCTCCAATATAAATGAAATCCAATAGGCAGTCACCATATAAAACGAGAACTCTTTTATTACAAAATGAGGAATAAGCGCTTTCACGTAGTGCAAGCTACGCTTCATCAGATACAGTTATACAAATTCACTCACATTTAAATACAAGTCCATTTTGGCGGGCTCGTTAATGTAATTGCTTGTTTACACATTGATTAATTATGAAGCTCAGTTAACAATGCGTTGTAACCCATGTGCTCCCTTTCAATACAGCACAAAAAACCAGCGTTAGCTTTTGTTTACATTAGTTGAAAAGTGCTTACCTTAAAACATCAAATCATAAAAACGACAACATATTCTTTAGAATCAGACAACTTACGTTATTCTGAAAACACCCTAACTCAACACTCACTCATAGATGCCCTATGAAATGCTTAAAATGCACATAAAGACTGCAGGTTCATGTTTGTTCACAATACCTGTTGTTCAGACCTAAGATATATAAAGTCGTTCATATTCAAATAACATACCCTGCAGGATTTCCTTGTGATCGGAGCTTTAGCCTGTCAAATAATCAACATATTGCCATATTCACAGTGTTATATTAACAAGTTCTGGAGCCTAATACCCAGTTATTATTTACGTAGCTATCCACATCCTTTCGCTAGCAATGGTATAGGTCAGCTGATATCTACGTCATAAGGATTACGCTTCAAGGTCCTAACACTCCAATGTTAGGATCAGGTTATGATGTTATTCGCATTATTTGTCTCATAGTATAATATTTCAATACAGATGACCATATAGAATCAAGCAGACACAAACGCTCAGAAAATCTAATAGTGATAACTACTGAACTAGAGAAAAGAACACAATCTTAGAACATTAAGCAAACGAATCAGGAATACTCGCAAGTGTAACCATATGGTTACATAAAACGACACCTGCATATCCCTACAAGCTCACAATACATGTTAATAGTCAAGAATCTGACTATTGTCTAACAGACATAGGGCAATACCTATATAACTCTTGAAAATCACACTAAAAAATTTTCACTTAAGAAATAGCAACCTAATCCCTGAACGGAATTGACTTCAAAATGGCATAAAGCACCTGAAACTTATATATGATAACATAGGTATGTAAAAACATAAGTGTATAAAAAACAACACTCAAACCCTAGGGTGAGTGCTAGTCTCAGATGGTAATGAGTTAAAATACTGATTACTATGCAACCAAATTACAAACAATCCTTGAAACTCACATAAACAGCTATCATACAAAAGACTATTTTCTCCCAACTAATATAGGTTTTAGTGAAACACAATTGTTTAATCCCAGTGGTAAATGTGCTGCTAACTTCAGAATCCAGTGGAGCTCAGCTTTCGCTAAGGTATTGTCAGCATCACCCCCTCTCATGCTCATTGTCACTACCTGTAGAACTCTGAAGGTAAAAGAATGCATGTGACATGCCTTCACATGCCTAGCTAATGCATTAGTTTCATCCTGCCTACGAATGTCGTACTGATGGTCATAAATACGATCCCTCAACCTCCTTCTGGTCAGACCTACGTAAAAGGCTGTACAGAGGGAGCAAGTAGCTAGGTATACCACATTTTTTGTTTAAAAATATAGTCCATACAGGGATGTTGGTATCTTTGTACCTTACTAAGGTCACTACATCTGGGGCAGTGAAGACAGGGATATGTGCCCTTGCTCACAATATCTCCCAGCAGTAGATTACTGGGTTTTATCACATTAGTGACCTGCTGGTCATTACATAATAACATCTTAAGATTGTCACTATTTCTCTAACAAAACCTAGGTACAGCCCCTACGATATCTCTGACTTGTTTATTTACAGTAAGAACATTCCAATTCTTTCTTATCACGTGCCTAATCCTTTCTATATCACTGGTATATTTAGTGACATAATCCAACCTATAACCATGTATATTAAATCCGCTGCTTCCATTATATACTGGTTTACTCAACAATACTGGGTCATCCTTACTTATAGATTCGATCTCCCCAATGGGAATTGTTAGGAAAAGTAATGAGTTAGAAATAAATTATCTGTTGTTGCCCTGGGTATGATTCTCACAATTTCTACTGAAACAATGTTTTCTCATAAAACTCTTGGCTTAGCTAGTTAAAAACAAACGAAATAAGTAAAATAAAAGGGAAAATAAAATAAAGCACTGGCGTAGCAATTTTAGGACTGTGTGAAGACCTAGATGTTGCAGTGCTGTGTCACTCTTTTATCTTCCCTGCTATAATTCATAGTATTACACTGGTCAGAAATGTCGGATTGTATCCAAACCAGTCATAACACATTATAGATGAATGATTCAGTTTCAAAATGCTCACTGAGACTTGAGCTTCCATTGGGGAAAGTTTCAGCCAAACTGATTTTTTATTTTGTATATTAGGACACCTTGTAGAACCACAACATGATGGATTTTTGTCAGTAAATAAGGGTGGTCTTCCTATGATGTAAAACTTTATTGCAAAAGAAAACTTCAAATAAAAAAAAGCACATCTGAACTTTTGTTTTACAGACTAGTCACATGAGCACAGCATGAACGACCCTCGCACAATCATTTAGTTTCCCTATTAATACAAGTCCATCACCCCATCCTGTCTTCCTGTTACTTGCCACATCTGACAACATTCTCTAGTTTCAGCAACAGATAC
>NW_025053396.1:0-2500 GCF_019279795.1 Protopterus annectens | reverse complement strand
GTTTTGACTCTTTAGAAGCATCTTGCAGGGCTGCTCTCACTGGGGTCTGTACTTAGAAGGCATGCTTGGCTTAAGGAGCAAAACTTGCCAGATCATGTTAAAGCTGAATTACTGGATGCTCCCTTAAATCAAGACCGCCTGTTTGGCAACAAGGCAGAGGAAGTCCTTAAAAAGATGGAGGAAAAAGCTAAATCAATGCAAACTGTTAAAGATTTCCTGCAAGTACAGCCTCCCAGATTTAGGTAGGCATTGGCCTTCTAAGAATTGGTCCTTTCCAGTCTCTTCCAGGCCTTCTCAGTCCAAACCCAGGAACAGCAGACCACCTAGGTTACAGTCTCAGGCTGCATGCAGGCCTAAGCAGTGGAGGGCTCCCACTTCCAAAGCTGGAAGTAGTAAGACACTCCTCTATGGAAAAATGTAACCATGACTAAACCTTAACCCTTCCCAGCCCCTGCTCAACTCCCTGCTCCCTTAGGAGGAAAGCCCGCCCTGCATGCAAAAAACTGGAAAATCATTACTCAGGACAAATGGGTTTTAAATATAGTTTTCCAAAGATACAGATTCCACTTCCACACCATACCAACCCCAAACGGTTGGCCAGACCTACCCCAAATCAGTGGGCAGAGGCTCAACGGCAGGTTTTCTCTCTCCTAATTTTCAGGGCTATTCAACCTGTCCCAGCAGAAGAAAGGGGACAAGGTTTTTACTCAAGACTTTTTTCCTGGTACCCAGAAAAGACCGCTCCTGGCGTCCTATGCTGGACCTCTCTTTTCTAAACACCTTTTTGGTAATCCCAAAATTCAAAATGTTAACACTTCAACAGCTGCTTCTTATGCTTGGCAATGATGCCTGGTTGGCAACCTTACACTTAAAGGAAGCTTACCTGCTCATTCCAATAAGGGAATCTTGCAGGAAATACCTACCCTTCAGAGCAGGCTCCATGCGCTGTCAGTTCTCTGCACTTCCCTTTGGCTTATCTACTGCACCCAGGGTATTCACAAAGTGTCTTGCTCCATCCATTGCATTTTGCAGGCAGAGAAATATTCAAATATACCCATACCTGGATGATTGTCTAATTCAGGCAGAAAGCCAGTTACTGCTATTAAAACATCTGGCATTTGTAAAGAAACTTCTAACCTCCTGTGGGGTGCACCATAAACGAAAGGAAGTCTCATTTGGTACTCTGCCAACAGATTGTACTCCTGGGAGCAAACTTGAACACAACTTTCCAGATGGCTTACCTCACGCCAGTGAAACAAGTTTATTTGACGGCCGACTTCAAACTACTGGCCACAAATACCCAGCTATCAGCAAGGAAGATTTTGCAAGCCCTGGGCTTTATGGCCTCTTGCATTCTAATTCCATATGCAAGATTGCATATGAGGAAACTGCAGTGGTATCTAAAAAGCCTGTGGTGTCAACTTTCTCAGGACCTTGAATCAATGATTCCTATCTTTCCTTGTCTAAAGACAGAGTTCCTTAGGTGGGCAGAGGCTAAGCACTCCTCAACAATGGGTCTCTTTCACCTTACTCCTGCTCGCCCAAACCCTGGACTACAGACGACGACTATGCATGGGGTCTCACTTGGCAGGGCAGTGCGTTCAGGGCAAATGGAACCAGATGGTCAGATTCACCTGCAGATCAACCAAAAAGAAATGTTAGCTGTACAGAATTCCCTGACAGCCTTCATGAACCACGTCCTTCCAAGACCATTATTGGTAAAGACAGACCACCACAGTTATGTGGTACGCAAACAAGCAGGGGTGAACCCACTCATACCCTCTCTGCAGACTAGCCATGGCTCTGTGGAACACACCCTTGAGCTACTAAGTGCACCTACAAGCTCAATTCCTGCCAGGCAAGCTAAATTCTGGTAGATTCACCTAAGCAGAAATCTCATGGACCCACACAAATGGAAACTGGAACCAAAAATATTTAACTTCTTGAACAAATGAGGGACTCCAGAGATAGACCTGTTTGCCTCCCCCCAGAACTACCAATTGGACAAATTCTGCACAGGGACTCCCCACAGTCAAGCTGGGCGCGTGGATGCCCTGTCCTTCACCTTGGAAAGAGACTCTTGTTTATGCCTTTCCTCTCTGCCTCTCCTCTCAGTTGTTCTGTTAAAGATCAAACCAAGACCTAAGGACACTTTTATTGCACCAGACTGGCCTCTAGCACTGGTTGTCCCTGTTGAGCAGCATGATACGTTGATCCTGCTTTGGCACCTACCTTTGATTACCTTTCTGCTGTCCCAGCAGGTGGGCTAGATTTTCACCCTCCAGGTTCAAACCCTGAACCTTGCAGCCTGGCTAATTCTTTGAGCTCTAACAGTACCTCAGTAAGCAGGTGATAGAGGTCAATCTCAGCCATGAGACCTAGCACTAGAAAAGCCTGTGCTGAAAAGTGGAACTGTACTGTTCCTGGAGCAAGACTCAGGGTATGGGCACCACGGCCCAGTATACTCCTTCATATTCTTCAGTACTTAACAGAAATGCTC
>NW_025053395.1:0-7500 GCF_019279795.1 Protopterus annectens | reverse complement strand
CTACACATGTGCCATTCCCTACTGCTCTAGACACGTCCCGTATGTTGGCTCACTCCAAGTATATTTAGACGTCCCAAGCTTATAGTCCTGGGACATACGTTCATATAATGGCCAGGGTGTTCAGTTAGTCTTCTGGTTTTTGGCCTGTCTGACTGTTGATTGAGAGTGTCCTGTAACTGTTTGAAAGTCAGACTTAGCATGAGGGCATAGTTAGTTCCACTTTTAGCATCCTACCTGTTGTTGGAGATGCAGGAGGTTTGCTCACTTCTGGGCAACTTGATATGATAGCAATAAATATTACGGGGAGGTTCTGCTGCTGTTTCCCTTCACATTCATTATGACTGCTATATTGTGACCATGTTCATTCTTTATATATGTCTGTCTGTACATGCACATGCATATACACCTACATGCTTATTTACATTTTGCATACTGTTGATTGACTGCCACATACTGTTGTGCATATATGCTTGCATACCCTCTTACGTCTGCTTTAAAGCACCTTAATCACCCTATATCTGACTGCTATTATTGTGGCCATCATATAAAATTAGCCCTTGCATGCCTTGGACTCAGAAACAGGAACACCATAGTCTCTGGTTTTACCACTAAACCATCCATGATACATTCTCTATGGATGGTAATTAGGATATATGACTTTACTACAGCCATTCCACAGTACTGGCAACAAATGTGACAGTTGGGTGGTGTACATATGTATAGTATATGTTACTATTCATATGTTTCTGAGACGCATGTGTATACATTTGCAAGTATACATATTTATGAATTGGACACATACTTGACAAATACTTATATGCATTTATGTGTGATGTGTAGCTATGCAAATTTAAGTATGTACGTTTATAGATATATGACTACATATCTGGAGTTATACATGGCCATGTATATGAACGGCTGCATACAGGAGGTACCTGTACCATTTGTATACAGGGGTTGTGTGCATCATTACGACGAGGAACCTGGACGGGGTATACAATTTGTGGACATGTACTATTTGGAAGATGGCTATGGGGATGCTACATGTTCATAGGTTCATAGGTAGGTACTAGGCTATTGGCCCTAGGGCCTATATAAGCCTAGCCAAAGGTACCCTGGCTTTTGCTACCCAAGAAAATTATTTTCCTGTGCTACTGTCGAGCAGAGCCACAGAAGTGATCCCCGGGGTGAATTTCCTATCTCCCATCCAATCATCAAGATTTTTCTTGAACAGTGCTAATGAGGAGCTTTGTTTGATATAGATAAGTAGTTTGTTCCAGAGTATGGGAAGTCTCTGGGACAGGAATCTATCCCTCCAGCATGTTCTGTTTATTGTGGTGATGAGGTTTAGGTCCCTAGAGCATGTAGCTCATAGGGATTGGGATTTCTTTAAGTGGAGCAGGTCTAAAAGCTCTGAGTTTGACATAGCTTTGTGTGTTAGGCAGAGATTGCCTCTGAGTAGGCGATATGCAATGGAGTAAAGCTGCAGTTTTTTGAGACTGTCTTCATAGGGCATCTCTTTGAGGCCGGTAATCCTCTTTGTGAGGTATTTCTGTGGCCTTTCCAGTTGTTGTAGATGTCTTGTGAGGTACATACCAAAAGGGGCATTGTACTCTATAATGGGTCTAATGAGTGATGAGTAGAGGGGAACAATGACCTCTTTTTTCCTGGATGAGAAACCTTTTGTGATGAGGTGTGCCACATAGAAGGATTTCCTCACTACTGTGGCGATGTGACTATCAAAGGAGAGACTACTGTCCACCTGTGTCCCAAGGTCTCTTATCACACTTTCGGTGTTAAGTAGACTACCACCTATGTGGTAGTTCATGAGTACTGAATTTTTACCAAAAGGAATGACAATGCACTTTTTGGCATTGAGCTTGAGGCCATGGCTTTGACACCAGGCATCTGTCTCAGTGAGGCCCTTTTGTAGGATGTCCACATCTTTTGGAGTTTTGATTATGGCTCCTAGTTTGCAGTCATCTGCAAACTTTGTTAGCCAAAGACCTTCTGTGTTGGCCTGTACTTCAGAGAAGTAGATACCAAACAGGAGATGATCCAGGACTGAACCCTGTGGTACTCCACTTGTCACTGGTCTGAAGCTGGATTTGGAGTCTGCTACTTTCACAGTGTGGGTTCTCTCAGTGAGCCAGTTGGCAACCCATCTTGTGACATAGGGATTTATACCTAGTTTAGTAAGTTTATCTATAATTCCAGAGTGGGGGATGGTGTCAAAAGCCTTGGTGAGATCTAGATAGGCTGTGTGAACCACCTTACCCTCATCTATGGCTTTGGTAACTGCTTCAAAGAAGTCTATCAGGTTTAGGAGACATGCTCTGCCTTTTATAAACCCAAACTGGATGGGGTCCTGAGTTTGGAGATTACCAATGTCATTGTTTATAAGTTCCATGATGATACGTTCCATAGCCTTGCAGACCAGGCTCGTTAGGCTAATGTGAACATGTGAAAGGTATATATTCCCGATAATGCACGTGAGGAGACGTGCATCACGATCAGGTGTTTAATCTCGGGTCGTAGGTTCTGCAGGACTGGCCGAAGGCTGAGCAGGGTTGTGGACAACTACTGGTCATACAACTTGTGTCCAGATGTCTACAGGACCGGACATCGTGTCGTGCCACCAAGTCTAATCTTTTGAACAGATACTTATCCCTTGAGGGATAGCCAAAAATTTTGGGGACCAATGACTTTCATTCTTTTGGATTTACGAAAATGAGGGAGGGTTATACATGCAAGGGGATATATAGTTTGCCAGCCTGAGACTGCCTACTAGATATGAGTAGGGATCACTATGTGCAGATATGGCTGCTCCAAGCTAGCAGCCCGAGTATGGGTGGTTTTGGTGGACATTCAGGAAGGGGGGGTGGTGTGCTGTGGAGGGGATGATGGGTATTCAATTATGTATCCAGGTGTTTTGGGGTTGGATGGCTCATTTCAGGCCAGACCATTATGTGTGTGTGAGCCGGTAATGTTTCTGTACATGTGTATCGCACATTTTAATGTTCATATGTTTATGGGATTGTATTCTGCAGTATGACTTGTCAGGTTGTATTGCGGATGTGAATGTTTCTTCTTTGGTTTCCATTCTGATTCACCCACTGCTCCCACGTACACCTCCAGTTCACCTATTGTGCATCCGAACCAGTCTCCCCTTGGCGAATTATTACATTACCCGTCACCCCCCACCCCCATATTCCACACACACCATCCATCCCTTCTCTGGTTGATGGCCCATGGCACAGACAACATAACACATTCCGTACACTACATATCTCTGGTACCGATATGGTTGTGAGGACAACCCTAGCATTTTTGATCTTCCACATGCTGTACTTCACGCACATAGGTACACGCAAATACTTATCTTTCATGACATGGTAGGTAGACCTGGGTAATACCTGTTCATCTTTGGGCTATCCAGAAAAGGACGACTTGGGCCGCAAATGGGCAGATATTGATTGAATGCTCTGACCATTGGTAGGGTTGCCACCTTTTCAAATGACCAAAGTGGGACATTTTTGGGACACACATCAGATTTTACAGGCCGCCACATACCCACGGTCAGTACAAAGGATAGTACTTTAGTTTTATGCCTAAATGAAAGCTTATTGTTGTAGCAGTTTAGTTGCTTATTCTGTTTTTTGTGGCATTTAGGTATTTTACATACAGAAATAACTATTTTATGGAACTATTACATCAAATATGGGACATAATTATGTCCTACAATTGCAGGACACTTAACATTTTTAATATTTTTGGTAAGGACACAACTGCCCAGAGAGGGACTGTCCCTCACAAAGTGGGACAGGTGGTAACCCTGACCATTGGGCAAGGCTTAGCAAAGAGCAGCAGTGCACTAACATGCTGCGCTTGGCTTCCACTTGGTATAACAATCAACACTACAATGGAATATGGGCACAGGGTTTAAATGTCATTTGTTCGAGGGACGGTGACTCAATATTCAGCTACGTGCCTTTGTTTACTTTTTATTTTGGTGCTCGCGAAACTGTCTTGTATGCTTTGCATACGTTTCAATATCCACGGACACTGACAGGAATGATTATTATTAGAGGCAGGCTGTACTAGTCAGCATTTTAGGTTGCGTGTCTGCAGCCGACATGTTCACGCCTCCATGCAGCGCTTAGAAACACCCCCTGCACTCATTCACATTTCCTATGTACGTGGATGTTGCAGCAGCATGCCTTCATTAATATGCATGTGGTGCTGCTGGGTCATCTGTACGCCGCAGGGTTGGCACAAAGCTAACGCCGTCCTTGCACCAAGCTTCATGAATCCCGGGGTAAATCTTTTGAAGGCTCATCTATTTATAAACAATGTTTTGATAAACTAAGGGAAGAGCTGCTTCATTTTGAACAAAATTTAAAAGAAAGGAAAATTCGTAAGTTTAGCAGGGATTCCAGGGGCTGGGTAAGCCTTTTGAATATATAAAAAGTGGTAAAAATGTCAGGTTTGCCCAGAAGTAGTCTTTGGCAATGGGTCAAAAGAGAAAAAGAAATAAGTCCATCTTGAAAAAATCTATTAGTGACACTTCTGGTGAGGATTTGTCCTCTTATACTGATACAGAAATTGGCGGACAGCGGACGTCACCAGCTAGTAAGAAGTCTTATAATGTGGAACAATATAGTTCATCAAACAATTCTGATTCAGTCCCTTTATCTATAACAAAAGGAGGAGGGGGGGCAGGAAGCATAAATCCAAAAGCAAGCATAGATAGCTCTTTGGAAGCAATGTTGAATTTTATTGAAACCAAGGTAACTCCCACCAATAATGTTATCAATATCTCCTCAGCTGTTCTGTCCGAATCTGATTATGTGTTACTAAATAAATGTGTCAATTTCATTCCAGGGTGTTTTGTTTCCGAAGATATCTTTGTTTTAGATTTGTATGCATTTTGTAGATTGCTTAACCTTAAACTACATTTTCAGGGTATTGAATGTGTTAATGAATATAATGAAAGTAATAGCTTCAGGTTTAGAAAGTCAACCTTTGTTCCACCTATGAATACAAATGTGGAGGTATTTCAAAAATGTATATTAAAAGAATTACATTTTGGTTTAAATCATCAAAAACACATTTTTTCTTCAAATTTATCTATAGGGGAAATGGATGCTTTGACACGTTTAAAGAAAAATAAGAATATTGTTATTATTCAAGCAGATAAAGCTGGAGCAATGGTTGTAATGGATAAATCTTTATATTTTGAAGAAGCTAACAGTCAGTTGCAAGATGTGAGATTTTATACTTGCATGTCCTATTATCCTACAGTGGAATTTAAAAAAGAAATAGATGCTTTTTTGGAATCTGCAGTTAGTGAAGGCATTATAGATAAATGTATGATGTTTCATTTGAAGGTTAAGGATCCATGATCACACTATTTCTATCTCCTTCCAAAAATTCACAAAGATCTAAAAAACCCCCCGTGAAGACCTATAGTTTCTGGTTCTCTCACTGAACCTTTGTCTGCCTTCCTTACTATGTATCTTAAGACTTTATCTGGAGTTAGAGCCAGGATACAGGACACAACAGAATTTTTGAATATTGTTTCTGATTCCCAATTGGAACCCAGCTGGCTGTTGTGTACACTGGACATTACGTCCCTTTATACTAGTATTACACACTGGGCAGGTTTATGTGCCCTGGAATATTGGCTGTATAGAATGTCCTTATATAGTCCAGGTTTCAATACATTTCTTTTTTTTCTCAAAAATGTTTTTATTTTCAATTAAAATAACATTTACATAATATTTTTAAATATAATTTTAAACAAATATATGCAATATTTACAATAGCCTGACTTTAAATTATAGACACTGTATGTTATTAAATATAGAATTAACAGATCAGTTATCAGAGATACAATATTAATTATTGCAGAGTGTCCAACAAAGATATAACTTTCTTCCAAGGATTATTTACCAATGGCCTGGGATGGATTCGTAGCTCTTTGATTTTTATTTCCATCAATGTAGTTGTCTTCAGTAAAGTGTAAAATTCTTCCAAGGTCAGGGGTGTATTTGAATTCCACCTTCTGGTTATGCATTTCCTAGATATAGCAAGTATTATTCATAGGTTCATAGGTAGGTACTAGGCTATCAGACCAAGGGCCTACGTAAGCCTAGCCAACAAGATTCCCTGGCTTACGCCACCCAAGAAAGTTATTTTCCTGTGCCACTGTCGAGCAGAGACACAGAAGTGATCCCGGGGTGTATTTCCTATTTCCCATCCACTCATCAAGATTTTTCTTGAAGAATGCTAATGAAGAACTTTGCTTGACATAGATGGGTAGCCTGTTCCAGAGTATGGGAAGTCTCTGGGACAGGAATCTATCCCTCCAGCATGTCCTGTTTATTGTGGTGACAAGCTTTAGGTCCCTACAGCATGTAGCTCAGAAGGATTGGGATTTCTTTAGGTGTAGCATGTCCAACAGCTCTGGGTTTGACATAGCTTTATATGTTAGGCAGAGATCACCTCGGAGTAGGTGATATGCTACGAAGTAAAGCTGGAGTATTTGGAAGCGGTCAGTGTAGGGTATTTGTTTGAGGCCAGAAATCCTCTTTGTGAATAATCCTCTTTGTGAGTAATCCTCTTTGTCCATAACAAATACATATTTGTCTTATTCTGGTAGGGATCTTCATTTACATTTAGTATAATCAAACAATACATTTTTTGTATGTCTGGCGGAGCATGTCTTGTCTAAAAATATATTTTACTTTAACACCAAATGTTACTTGCAGTTGAAAGGTACAGCTATGGGTACATCCTTTGCACTCATATATGCTGACATTTTCATGGGTTATCTCGAGCAGATTATTATATATGATAATAATCACAATATTTTTCTTGGGGAAATAGATATTTGGCACAGGTTTCTGGATGAATGCTGGATGGTGTGGAAGTCGGACGCTGTATATTTAGAGGCAATTGTCCAGTATTTGAAAGAAAATAAATGGTGTATAAGGTTTACCATTACTTATGATGTTTCCTCCATTTCTTTTTCGGATGTGACTATCTCTAAACAACTTGATTGTACCTTGTCTAGTTCACTGTATAGAAAACCCCATCATTCAAATATGTTACTACACGCCTCCAGTTGTCATCCAAAACATTTCATGGCCAATATCACAAAGTCGCAATTTATGCGAATACATAGAATCTGCTCGAATACTGAAGATTATATACATTTTGATAAAGATTTAGTAAACCACTTTAAGGAATGAGGATATTCTTTGTCTAAGGGTAGGCAGACCAGTAGGGAGGTTCAACTAGTCTCCAGAAATGACCTTCTTATATATATAAGAATCATCGATCTCAGATGGACAATAAAATCCGGTTTATTACTACCTATGGTAGGAATACTTATGAATTCCTAGATTTAGTGCAACAGCACTGGGACATTCTTTTGACTGATGATAGATTGTGTGATTTATTAGGGAATAGATGTTCATTCTCCAATGGCTAAAC
>NW_025053394.1:0-10880 GCF_019279795.1 Protopterus annectens | reverse complement strand
CCCCACCAAAAGGGTTGGGTGGTGGTGCCCATACATACCCCCCTCACCAGAGTGGAGGAGCTGCTCCTAAGAGTGGTGGCTCCTGGCCTACAGCAGCAACAGCATCATACATGTGTCATCATGGAGGCCGGAGCCACACAGCAGGATGACATGGAGTGTGCAGGTAATATGCCCTAGCTGTAGACTACCATTACCTGTATTGTTAGAATATGCTTATGTAATATGTGTACTGTGTGTTTAGCAGTTGTGCTGCCTCTCATGTGCTATACTGATAAGTGGAATAGTATCTCCACACTTGTGACTGTTGACTGATGTTCCACTGTAGATTAGCGCACTCACTCATGGTAGCAATACCACAGTCGTGGCCACTGACAAACTGTGTCATAATCTTGTAGGTCCCTCTAGTGTGACAGCAGGGCAGACGGTACATGCTGGTGAGTGTGTCAGTACTTTAATATTGGCAATGAAATGTGCATGTCATAGGTGAGGTGTAGGCCATGTCCACGTAACACACCTACGCATAATGCATGCTGCCCATGTTTGCTGTGAGACATTAATCATCTCAGTAAAGTCAGTAGCTGCCTAAATCACATACAATGCACAGTGCAGCAGACACAATTGTGGCAACACTGTACTGCACCTTGGATATGCATAGTTGCTACAGCTGTACACAGAACACGTTTATCATACGCATTACACGAAAACATGCTACATTTGGCATTACCACACACCCGCTGTAAGGTCACACGTCAGTAGCCCGCATGTCATGCACACACACACACATGCTGTACCTCAGGGGTAGAGGCCTATCATGGGTCTGTGCAACACTCTGCAACACATAACACAGTCATGTTAGGCAATGCTCCCTATTGGGCACCTCACACACACATGTACAAGGTGTTGGTGTAATTGTGAACGTAGCCATGATACTGCAGTTCAGGTACAGCATGCTAGGCAGTGGTCTTGCACACATTAGTAGCTGTGAGTGACCACAGGATGCATGTTGATGATGACACAGGGTACTACACCCCATCCAGTTACAGTGACCACAGTACTACTCATAGCAGTCATTGCTTTGCACCTCAATGTTGTGTGTGTGCAAATATATGCATCTATACACCATATGCATAGTATGTAGTGTGTGTGCCTACATATGCCAGTATACACAATTTGCACAGCAGTCACCATCCAAAGTGTCACATATATGACACTTGACACACATTGGGTATATGTGGTGTTCAATGTTGCAGTCGTGTAGCATGCCATGCCATGTCTGGCACCGACATATCTGCAATATGTCCCACATTCACCATAACCACTGTACACTGGCCATGTCGAGCATTGGGACACCTTCATGTCAACATGCAACACTCATCCCGTGTGTGTACATAGCATGCATGTGCTACACCCGTGCCCACTATTATCTGCTATGGACACCGACACTGGATATCTATGTGTCACACAGATTACACATGCAGCCATGGCATGTATACATGTGAGTGATGGTGCACAGGGCATTGCAGAGCTGATAATACCTGCACAACAATGTTGTGTCCACGTACAAATTGTGTTCCAGGGTGTAGCCAATCACCGAACAACTACACAGTTGCATCAAAGCCATGTATACTGCCATTACATTGGGGCATCTACACTTGCACTGTATGGTCTTGTACGACACATATTCTGCATGCTGACACATGTGTGATGACTGTTTACCTTGTGATACTGACACCCACCTTCACCCACTATAGAGTATGTGCTGGATTGCTGGTGTGTGTGTGTGTGTGTGTGTGTGTGTGTGTGTGTGTGTGTGTGTGTATGTGCTGTAGTGAGGAGTGTATTAGTGTTCATGTGTGCATGTGTGCATGTGTGCATGTGCAGACCGTAAAGTGTGTTTCCTGTCTTCTTCTCACAGGTGCTGAGTTAGGCCTGGCCGAATGCAGCAGGGAACCTGATGCCACTGCCATGAATAGTGCTGATGATGAACATGTATTTTGACACAGGAAGGTTTGACAGGGTCTGTCATTGGTCCACCAGTCAACAGTACACAGCATTCAACCCCATCTATGTGCACACTCATACTGCCAATACATCCCTCACCACCAATGGCCATAGGCGAGGGACAGCAAACAGTTGGCACTGACCAGGAGAGTGTGGTACCCATGGCACTTGCATCCCCTCACAGCAGCCATAGCCATATTCCTGGAATGGTACCACATAGGCAATGGTCCAGGGGTTCCCGGGGGAGCACCGCTGGTCATATTGCCCCTGGCAAGCATGCCCTCACTGGTCCTATGATGTCCAGTATGTTCTGGGCTGCAATGCAGGCTCAGGCACATATGGAATGGTACACCAGGCAGGAACGCAGAGGGCACATTACACTGCTATCATTGACAGCATCCGTGAGCTTGCCGGTGCCATCCAGACTTACACCAAGATCATTGATAGACATTGGGGGGAGACATTAGATGCCCCCCACAATATGTCTTCCATGAGCCAGGACTGTGAGGGATGGTTGCAATGTCGACGTGGATGCATGCCAGCAACAGCTGGCAGTGGTCACGGATTGCCCCCAGTTCACAGCCGCTCCTGTAATGCCAGTACCAGCCCCAGCAATGCTGGGGCTGGCCTGTCCATTGACTGTCCCAGTAGACCACGTGCACATGGCTCTGGCCAGTCCCAGCAGGGACATGGGTCCAGTCGTCCTACCTCTGCCTCTGAGGACAGTAGACAGTCAGGGTTGGTAGCCGGCACTGTCCGTAGCATCCCTGCCAGGCACAGGTACTCTGTCCATGGCCGGAGACAGAGATCTGTACAGCCTAGCAGGTACAGTCTGTGGCTGTCCCACAAACTACTGTATATGGCAGCCACATAGTGGAGCTGTATGCATGCAAACACACACACATTAACCAAACAACTAGGGCTCACACATACACACACACATTACATCAACATTGGCCCATGCTGTACTGTTGTCCCACACACACACACACACACACACACACACACACACACACACACACACACAGACATGTCGATTGTATGGGTCAATGTCAGGCTCTGGCAAACAACAAAATGCCCTGTGCATGTGATGATACCTGTGTCGCCTCCTGTCATCTGTAACATCGATGGAGGAACAGACTAACATGGTGCTGATGCACAGGGTGACACTATAGCAATGTAGCAATATTAGCAAGTTGTCATCAGGAAAGTGTAATGACATCCTTGTAGGTATATCTCAGCAGACATTATGCAGCAAATCTCTGATTGTCAATGTAGCATTGTTTACACCACTGTTACATCTGAGTATGTATTGTCCACCCATGTGCCACTTGGCTGAAGTGTAATGTGTTGCCAGCATGTGTTAGTGAGTGGACAGTATGTGTGTGATGTGTGCAGTACAGATTAGCAAGTGTACATCTGTGAACATGGTGGGTGCACACTGTCTGTATGTGCATAGTGGACACATGGGACATGTGGCTTACCTTGTTGTACACATTGTTAACATCTCATAGTATCTTTCAATGGCCAGTATGCATTCCACTACAGTTATGTACTAACATGGGTAGACATGTGTGTATGACATGGGTTGACACTATGCTGTGGGTGATACTGTTGGTATCTGTCAATGATTTGCGGTCTGGTAGTATACATGACCTCAACAGCATGACTATAAGCAATCATTGGATGATGTCCTGACAAGTGACACGCAGTCGTAGGGAACTCAGTTACAGTTGGCTCCTTCCGGTACTACACTATAACACTAACCAGTGGTAATGGCTACCACCCATTCCTGTGTCCACACCTTTTTGGCATATAGCCCTCTTAGGTACATGAAAACACACTAGGGATGTGTCCATCCAAATCTGGAAATGCATGCATTGGCCTACAGTCCATTCCCTGGATGGGACACATATCCTACACAAGGGTATCATTCAGACAGATGCCTGTCATCTGATACATGCTGTATAGCAGTAAGCCGACTATGGCATAGTCATCCACATGTACTATACTTACTGTCCCGTCAGTACCACATAAGTGGTAGCCCTCAACATGTATGTTGGGTACCAATGTGTACATACAGCCTCATGCTGTGTCATGTGTCCCTTGGTATCCACATATCCATAGGTATTGTGGAGTTCCAAGGTGTGTCACATGAGACATTAGAGGCCTGGATGCATATCCACAAGGCGGTTGTACATCTATAACAACTGTTCATTATTAGCAGCCGTTGTGTATGAACATGTCTGACATATACCCCAGGCATATACCCTCACTCACACTACTGTTGAGTAACTGTCATGGGTGTGTGCGGCACAGATGATCTTGGCCACGGATCACAACATTGGATGGCCCTGTCACATGCATACATATATGACCTATGATCTGAGAAGCAGCGGCACAACCTATCAATGGCAACAAATGTATTCATGTAGTATGCAAGCTTCACACCTATGTACTGATTAAGGGAATATGTACACATATATATTTGCCACGCAGATATCTGATGTCTGCAATGCACTTACTGTTGTAATCATAATATGTCATAACATAGTAAAAGCAAAACCCACACTGCATTGACCAAGAGTGACACACACACAGTCAGCACTTGCAGGATTCAAACCCCTACCTAACTATATTATGATGCTAGTGACGCATTAGTATAATGCACTATTTGATTTAGTGGGTGGTTTTCCTTCTCCTGCTATATTCATAGGGTGGTGATGTCATCAGTCTTTCCAAAGAGGAATGTACATCTTTTCGTGTGTTTTCCCAGTCTCCAAAAAGGCCACTCCTTTCAAAGAGAATTGCACACCCATACACCCCCACACAGTCAGTGTTTGCAGGACTCAAACCCCTACCTAACTATGGTATGACACTAGAGAGAAACACTTTAGCACAGTGCGCTAATTGCTTTATTGGGTGCCTTCCCTTCTCCGTCTGTATTTCTAGGGTGGTGACATCATCAGTCTTTCCAAAGAGAAATGTGCATCTTTAGTGTGTTTTCCCAGTCTTCAAAAAGGCCACTCATTTCAAAGAGAATTTCACACACATACACACTCCCCCACACACAGTCAGCATTTGCAGGATTCAAACCCCTACCTAGCTATGTTATGATACTAGGGAGAAACACATTAGCGCAGCATGTTATTTGCTTTACTGGGTGATTTCCCTTCTCCATCTGTATTTCTAGGATGGTGACATCATCAGTCTTTCCATAGAGGAATGCACATCTTTAGTGTGTTTTCCCGGTCTTCAAAAAGGGCACTCCTTTCAAAGAGGATTGCACATACATACAAACCCCCCCCCACACACAGTAAGCGTTTGCAGGATTCAAACCCCTACCTAGCTATGTTATGTTATTAGAGAGAAATGCATTAGTGCAGCGCGCTATTTGCTTCATTGTGTGGTTTCCTTTCTCCGTCTGTATTTCTAGGGTGGTGACATCATCAGACTTTCCAAAGAGGAATGTATATCTTTAGCATGTTTTCCCAGTCTTCAAAAAGAATTGCACACACATACACACACCCACAGTCAGAGTTTGCAGAATTCAAACCCCTATGTAACTATGTTATGTTATTAGAGAAAAACACATTAGCACAGCACGCTATCTGCTTTATTGGGTGGTGTTTTTTTCTCCGTCTCTATTTCTAGGGTGGTGACATCATTAGTCTTTCCAAAGAGGAATGTATATCTTTAGTGTGTTTTCCAAGTCTTCAAAAAGGCCACTCCTTTCAAAGAGGAGTGCACACACATACACCCCCCCCCACACACACACACAGTCAGCATTTGCAAAATTCAAATCCCTACCTAACTATGTTATGATACTAGAGAGAAACGCATTAGCATAGCATGCTATCTGCTTTACTGGGTGATTTCCCTTCTCCGTCTGTATTTCTAGGGTGGTGACGTCATCAGTCTTTCCAAAGAGGAATGTACATCTTTAATGTGTTTTCCCAGTCTTCAAAAAGGCCACTCCTTTCAATGTGAATTGCACACAGAGACAGCATTTGCGGGATTCAAACCCCTACCTAACTATGTTATGCGACTAGAGAGAAAAAAAGATGCATTAGCGCAGCACGCTATTTGCTTTATTGGGTTGTTTTTCTTCTCCTGCTGTATTTCTAGGATGGCTACATCATCAGACTGGACATGGTAATGTGTGTTCACTTTGTTTTATGCCATTCCAGGAATGGTCCATGTGGGTCGTCAGGTGTCAACAGCTGGAACAGGTACGCATAATCCTTACCTTGTGTGATCTATCTGTGGACACATCAACATTCCTTCATATGTCAAGACATATTTATGCACAGCTTGTTCATTTTGTGGGTACTACATGTGTCTGGGATGTTGACAAAAGGGCTATTTAATGTGTATGTGAGACGTGTAGCTGTGTTCAGTGATGTATGTCCTGGGTGGCTGCCTTGCAAACAGTCTAGCATGTCTGGGAACCATGATCCGCACATGAACATACCACGGTTAGTAGGGTTGTGTGTATGTCAGCTTCCAATAGCTCACTTTATGACTTCAACATGATGGACTCCATGGCCCTGCAGATCAGACTTCATAGGCGTACTGGACTGTACTTCCCATGGTGTGTTGTGCACCACCACTTGTGTGGAATGCCATATGTTGCTGTAACACATTCAATGGTTCAACATCCTGTGTAGGGGGGAGGCTCAGCTGACTGTTCAGGTGCAGGATCTGTTTGTTCTATAGTTTATGCATGACACATATTGGGAATCAATGGAGTTCACTTGATGCCATGCTTTTGGCATTGGGGGTAGCTGTTCATCCATTCTACATGTGATATCTCCTGGTATGATGATATGGCCTATCGACAGTGGGAGGTGGGTTTGTATACATGGGCCTGTCTGTCAGGATTTCGGCATTGTCAGTCATGTACAGTTGGCTCTGACTCATGACATATATATGTGTACATTGCTATATATGACATAGCTGTTGGAGGTGTCATGATTCAGTCTGGACTCCTTCTCAGCTACTCTTTACAGAACACCAATGAACCTGAGCACTAATCCCTGTTATACTCTTTTAAACACTTAACACCCTACTGATCCTTTGTCATCTGGCTACAGGGTATGTCATCATGATATCTCGGCATGTCCAGGGGTCGGCTGTGTGTGCAATCTCCAGTCCAGCTGGTGAATATTGTGATGTTGACACAATCTCACATCTGCCTCATGTACACAGACAACACTCTCCTCCGCCTGACAAACCCAGATATATGTGTGGGATGCACCTATTGAGACATACAGGGTGCTGAACTCTCTTGACTCATGACTGGCATAGTCTATCAGGTGGTGAAGGTAACCACACACACACCACATTTCAGTCTCACACATCCCCTGGTGACAGCACTCAAACCACATTATCACACATACACATACTCGGATGCTGTAAATGAACTCTGCCTAAGCAGCAGAGACCTCCACAGCAGGTACACACACAACTGCTACACCACTACAATACCCTCATCTCACATAATTCACAATGTCAGTGTGCCACACAGTCACTGCCCATTGGGCTAAACAACACACATAATACACTTGTGATAGGCGACACTTATTGTCAGACACACTGACATACCACTCACCAGTCCATACAAGGGAATCGTCCCTTTGTGCTGTCTGTCGTGTGCCAGGATCTGCCACATAACACATGCAGTCAGGTCACTCCAAAGCAGGTACAAGTATGACTCCGTCATTGTCGATGCTGGTGTGAATGACCTGAGATGTACCTCCCTGGACTACATGAAAAGAGACATAGAGGAGCTCTCTGATCATGTAGCCCAGGCTGGTATGACCATAAACTTGAGTAGCATCTTGCCCTCACCAAGAATGATGCCACAGTATAACAACAGAATGATCAGTTTCAACAATTGGCTAAAGTATTGGTGTCATTCAATGGGGATCCAGTGTCTGTCAGCCTGGGGTGACATGCTCGACAAGCCACATTGCTTTGCTAGGGACGGCTTGCACCTGTCACACTTAGGCTTTCGTATACTGGCCAAGGCTCTTGCCACCCCATAGTGCCTTTTTTAGGCAAGGCTCAAAGGACAAACCCACCTCCATAGACAACCCAAGGATACAGAACCTAAAGGTAATGCTACTCAATGCCAGAAGTCTAAACCTCAAGATGCACGCACTCGAGGCTCTCCTCAGTATGGAGTAAATTGATGTCTGTGCAGTAATAGAAACCTGGTTCAAGGCTCCTGAAGGCACCCCAGCACTACCAGGTTATAACTCATACCATGCGCTTCGGCCCCACAACTCAGACCAAAGCACAAAAGGAGGGGGAGTATCTATATTCATCTAAGATACCTACCACTCCAGGTTAGTGGCACCTCACGAAGCATCAGAAACCATCCATGTGCAACTAACTGTGGGCAGAACTGCCTTTCAGTTTGTAGCCTGCTACAGAACACCCTCCCTATTACAGGAACCACACTTGGCATTCCTGAGAACACTGGAGAATATGACGGTCTCTCCAAACACTATGTTATTGGGTGACTTCAACTGCCCAAACATTGACTGGGACAACTACTCAAGCCCAAACACACTTGCCCAATGGTTCCTTGACTTTCTAAACTCTAATGAGATGGAACAACTGGTCACCACTCCCACAAGAGGGAACAACATATTGGACCTGGTCATCACCAACATGGGGACTCTATGTTCCACACCAGAGGTAAAACCCTCTGTTGATGAGAGATTCTGTGACCACATAAACAGTTTTCCTTGGACATCCATATCCTGTCCTCACCCCCAGCCAAGGAAATCACTGTAATGCTTTCTCAAAAGCCAACTTTGCACTTCTCAAGACTGAGCTGGAATCCTTCAAAGCCCCCGGGCCAGAGGATGATACAGCTCAATCAGCAGAATCCTTGGCAAATGCATTCTATTAGCACCTGCAGGAATGCATGGATCGTGCTATACCATATAGAAGCAAGACTCACTCCTCCAAAAACAGGAGACCTGTCTGGTGGACCCCGGCCATAAATAAGCTATACAACAGAAGGAGGACGCTACTACATGACAGAGCAATATCCCAAAATGGGAAGGCATCTCTGATCAGTATTAGCAAGACACTTCGATCCCTCATAATATCATCAAAGGCCGGTTTTGAAAGTAAAATTGCCCTAGACACTAAAGATAATTCGCAAGGCCTTCTTTAGTTATGTCAAGAATATGGGTGGATACTCCCGGATATGCTCTGAATTGTTGCATAAAGGTACAAAATATACCGAACATACAGACATAGCCAACATCCTGGCAGACAGATTCAGTGCAGACTTCTCCCCCCCTTCACCCCTAAATGGAACAAACTGCATCCCAACTGAATAAACTCCTCCCTGACATCACAGATGCACAGGTGAAAGCGTTCTCTCCTGAAAGCAAAAAACACAGCATCTATGGGACCGGACGGTGTCCCAGGCTGTGTCTTACATGAGCTCCAAGTAGAACTCAACCCTCACACTAAGTCACTGTTCAAACTTAGCCTTACTACAGGATATGTACCCAAAGAATGGCATACAGCTACAGTGATCCCACTCCACAAAGGTGGTGCTACAACAGACCCTGGGAACTATCGCCCCATAAGCCTGACTAGTCTGGTCTCTAAAGCTATGGAGTGTATTATCATGGAACTCATGATCAAAGACATTGGGAGCCTAATACTGACCCCACCCAATCCGGGCTTTGTTAAGGGGCAGATCTTGGCTTCTAAACCTAGTTGGCTCTTTGAAACAGCTACTTCAAAGCCATAGATAAGGGCAAGGTAGTCCACACAGCCTACCTGGACCTTGCAAAAGCCTTCGATACACTACCCCACTCGGGCATCATAAATAAGCTTACCAGCTTCAATATCAACCCCTATATCACAAGATGGGTTGCAAACTGGCTCAGGGATAGAACCCACATGGTCAGAATCGCAGGTGCCATGTCTGAATCAAAACCAGTTAAAAGTGGCATCCCACAGGGCTCAGTTCTGAGACCTCTCTTGTTCGGTATATGCTTCTCTGAGGTTCAGGCTAACACGGGAGAACTATGGCTGACAAAGTTCGCAGATGACTGCAAACTAGGGGCCATAATCGACTCTCCAGCTGACACAAGAATCCTCCAAAAGGGTCTCACAGAGATGGATGCTTGGTGCCAGAGCCACAGCCTGAAGCTACATGCTAAAAAGTGCATAGTCTTCCCCTTTGGAAAAAACAAGGTGCCAACAAATTACCACATAGGTGGTAATCCATTAAGTACGGAGGAAGTAATTTGAGATTTGTGGACCAATGTAGGTAGTAATCTCTCCTTTGATGATCATGTAGACAAAGTACAGAAAGTCCTTCACATGCCCACCCTTTATCAATGGAAGGGTTCGTGATCTAGATCAAGAGAGGTCACAGCCCCTACTGGCCACCATCAGGCCCATACTTGAATACAATGCCCCCTTTTGGGATGTACCTTACCTGACACCTGCAGCAACTGAGAGACCCCAAAAGTACCCTCACCAAGAGGATCATGGCCAGCAAAACAGATGTCCCATGCAGCTCAACTAAAGAAACCTAGCTCACTCTAGTTGCTTACTGCCTACCTTAGAGGCGATCTATGCCCTCAGATGTACAAAGCCATGTCAAACCTAGAATTAATGGACATGCTCCACTCATATCAAGTCCCTTAGAGCTACACACTCCAGGGACTTAAACCTCAGCACAGAAATAAAGGACATGCTGGAGGACAGATTATCCCGAGGTCACTCTGGAATAATCCCATCTGACATAGCCTGCCTCTTCAAGCCCCTGACTTGATGGGAATCTCAAATTATCCTGGGATCTTGTGTCCCTAGACAGGCAGCAAACTTCATGT
>NW_025053393.1:0-7185 GCF_019279795.1 Protopterus annectens | reverse complement strand
GGGGGAAAAGAAAAAGGGGAAAAAATTTTTAAGGGGGCCATGAGAAACAATGATAGAAATCACCATGTTATCATTGTTACCATTTGTGAAGTGATCGGGAAGGGTGCTCGGTTCACCGCGGGGAACAATGATAAATGACACCGTATTATATTTGTTGCTTGATGGTGAGAAGTTAAAGAAAGTACTCAGTTCGCCGCGAAGACAAGCGTGACGACTAGTAATGTTATCATTGTTGTGATTTGTGAAAGTGATGGGGAAAGTACTCAGTTAGCCATGAGGAACAATGATAAATGACACCGTGTTATTATTGTTGCCATTTGTGAAAATGATGGGAACTTATTCAGTGAGCCATGAGGAACAATGATAAATGACACCATGTTATAATTGTTGCCATTTGTGAAAATGATGGGAACTTATTCAGTGAGCCATGAGGAACAATGATAAATGACACCATGTTATTATTGTTGTCATTTGTGAAAGTGATGGGGAAAGTACTCAGGTGGCCATGAGGAACAATGATAAATAACACCATGTTATAATTGTTCCCATTTGTGAAAGTGATGGGGAAAGTACTCAGTTCATCATGAGGAACAATGATAAATGACACCATGTTAGCAGTGTTGCCAGTGGTGAAAGTTATGGGGAAAGTAGGCAATTCGCCATGAGGAACAATGATAAATGACACCATGTTATCATTGTTGCCATTTGTGAAAGTGATTGGAAAAGTACTCAGTTCGCCATGAGGAACAATGATAAATGACACCATGTTATTATTGTTTCCATTTGTGATAGTGATGGTGAAAGTACTCAGTTGGCCATGAGGAACAATGATAAATGACACCATGTTATCATTGTTGCCATTTGTGAAAGTGATGGGGAAAGTACTCAGTTCGCCATAAGGAACAATTATAAATTACACCATGTTATTATTGTTGCCATTTGTGAACGTGATGGGGAAAGTACTCAGTTCACCATTTGGAACAAAGATAAATGACACCATGTTAGCATAGTTGCCATTTGTGAATGTGATGTGGGAAAGTACTCAGTTTGCAATGAGGAATAATGATAAATGACACCATTTTATCATTGTTGGCATTTGTGAAAATGATGGGGAAAGTACTCGGTTCGCCTTGAGGAACAATGATAAATGACACCATTTTATCATTGTTTCCATATATGAAAGTGATGGGGAAAGTACTCAATTCGCCATGAGAAACAATGATAAATCACACCATGTTATCATTGTTACCATTTGTGAAAGTGATGGGGAAAGTACTCAATTCGCCATGAGAAACAATGATAAATCACACCATGTTATCATTGTTACCATTTGTGAAAGTGATGGGGAAAGTACTCAGTTCACCATGAGGAACAATGATAAATGACACTATGTTATAATTGTTGTAATTTGTGAAAGAGATGGGGAAAGTACTCGGTTAGCCATGAGAATAATGATAAATTACACCATGTTATCATTGTTGCCATTTGTGAAAGTGATGGGAAAAGTACTCAGTTGGCCATGAGGAACAACGATAAACTACACCATGTTATCATTGTTGCCATTTGTGAAAGTGATGGGGAAAGTACTCAGTTCACCATAAGGAATAATTATAAATGACACCATGTTATTATTGTTGCCATTTGTGAAACTGATGGGGAAAGTACTCAGTTCGCCTTGAGGAACAATGATAAATGACACCATGTTATCATTGTTGCCATTTGTGAAAGTGATGGTGAAAGTACTCAGTTCGCCATGAGGAACAAAGATAAATGACACCATGTTATCATTGTTGCCAGTGGTGAAAGTTATGGGGAAAGTAGTCAATTCGCCATGAGGAACAATGATAAATGACACCATGTTATCATTTTTGCCACTTGTGAAAGTGAAAGAGAAAGTACTCAGTTCGCCATGAGGAACAATGATAAATGACACAATGTTATCATTGTTGTGATTTGTGAAAGTGATGGGGAAAGTACTCAGTTAGCCATGAGGAACAATATTAAATGACACCTTGTTATTATTGTTGCCATTTGTGAAAGTGAAAGAGAAAGTACTCAGTTAGCCATGAGTAACAATGATAAATGACACCGTGTTATTATTGTTGCCATTTCCAGAAAATGATGGGGAACTTTCTATTCAGGTGAGCCATGAGGAACAATGGTAAATGGCACCCATGTTATAATTGTTGCTATTTGTAGAAATGATGGTGAACTTATTCAGTGAGCCATGATGAACAATGATAAATGTCACCATGTTATACGCTGTGTTGCCATTTGTACTTGAAAGTGATGGGAAAGTACTCAGGTGGCCATGAGGAACAATGATGTAAAATGACACCCATGCTATTATTATTGTTGTCATTTCCAGAAAGTGATGGGGAGAAAGTACTCAGGTGGCCATAGAGGAACAATGATAAATGACAACCAGCGTTATCATTGTTTTGCCATTTGGTGAAAGTGATGGGGAAAGTACTCAGTTCACCGCCAAGGAACAATTACAAGTAAATGACACCATTCTATTATTGTAACCCATTTGTGAAAGGAGGGAGAAAGTCTTCAGTTCAAGATAGAGGAACAACGGATGTCGACACCGTTACCACGTTCCCTGTGAAAGCGGATGTGGGTGTACTGCAGTCTCTCCTTTGATAATGAATATAAATGACACCATGTTATCATTGTTGCCATTTGTGAAAGTGATGGAAAGTACTAGTTCAATGGCATACCACTCATGCATGATACCTACTCTTAATATTGTAACCATTTGTAAGCAGGAGAAAGTTCCTCATTATGAGGAACAATGATAAACGACATCATGTTATCGCTTACGCCCTTCAGAAAGTGATGGGGAAAATCGCAGGCTCCTCCTTGAGGAACAATGATAATGACACCATGTTGTCATTGCCACCTGTGCGCTTACGTGAGTACTCAGTTCGCCATGAGGGCATGCAAAGATAAACACACGCACACATACAGTGGTGAAAGTTGTGGGGAAAGTTAGTCATTCGCCTATGAGGAACAATGATAAATCACAATTCATGTTATCATTTTACCATTTGTAGAAAGTGATGGGGAAAAGTATTCAGTTCACCATGAGAACAATGATAAATGACACACCATGTTATCATTGCTGCTACTGAAAGTGATGGGGAAGTACCAGTTCACCATATGAACAATTATACCATACCATGTTATTATTGTTGCCATTTCAGAATGTGTGATGGGGAAGCACTGAGTTCACTATTTGAACAAAGATAAATGATACCATGTTAGCATAGTTGATATTTGTGAATGTGATGGGAAAGCACTAGCTATAATGAGGAATAATGATAAATGACACCATTTTATCATTGTTGGCATTTGTGAAAATGATGGGGAAAGTACTCGGTTCGCCTTGAGGAACAATGATAAATGACACCATTTTATCATTGTTTCCATATATGAAAGTGATGGGGAAAGTACTCACTTCACCATGAGGAACAATGATAAATGACACCATTTTATCATTGTTTCCATATATGAAAGTGATGGGGAAAGTACTCACTTCACCATGAGGAATAATGATAAATGACGCCATGTTATCATTGTTGGCATTTGTGAAAATGATGGGAACTTATTCAGTGAGCCATGAGGAACAATGATAAATGACACCATGTTATTATTGTTGCCATTTGTGAAAGTGATGGGGAAAGTACTCGGTTAGCCATGAGAACAATGATAAATGACACCATGTTATCATTGTTGCCATTTGTGAAAGTGATGGGGAAAGTACTCAGTTCACCATAAGGAACAATTATAAATTGCACCCATATTGTGTATTTGCCATTTGTGAGCATTGATGAGGAAAGTACTGAGTTCACCATTTGGAACAAAGATAAATGACACCATGTTAGCATAGTTGCCATTTGTGAATGTGATGTGGGAAAGTACTCAGTTTGCAATGAGGAATAATGATAAATGACACCATTTTATCATTGTTGGCATTTTTGAAAATGATTGGGAAAAGTGGCATTGGTTCACCTTGAGAACAATGATAAATGACACCATTTATCATTGTTCCATATGAAAGTGATGGGAAAGTACTCACTTCACCATGAGGAATAATGATAAATGGCTGGCCATGGTATGTTATTTACCATTTGTGAAGTGATGGGGAAGATACTCAATTCACCATGAGGGAATAATGATAAATGGCGCCATGTTATCATTGTTGGCATTTAATGAAAATAGTAGAACTTATTCAGTGAGCCATGAGGAACAATGATAAATGGCACCATGTTATCATTGTTTCTATTTGTGAAAGTGATGGGGAAAGTACTCAGTTCACCATAAGGAACAATTATAAATGACACCATGTTATTATTGTTGCCATTTGTGAACGTGATGGAGAAAGTACTGAGTTCCGCCATTTGGGGTAAGATAAATGACAATATGTTAGCATAGTTGCCATTTGTGAATGTAATGTGGGAAAGTACTCAGTTTGCAATGAGGAATAATGATAAATGACACCATTTTATCATTGTTGGCATTTGTGAAATGGTGAGGAAAGAAGTACTCGAGTTAAGCCTTGAGGAACAATGATAAATGGCTACATTTTTCATTGTTTCCATATATGAAAGTGATGAGAGGAAACTACTCCGCTACCGCGGGGAATAATGGTAAATGACGCCATATTATCGTATTTACCATTTGTGAAAGTGATGGGGAAAGTACTCAGTTCACCATGAGGAACAATGATAAATGACATCATGTTATAATTGTTGCCATTTGTGAAAGTGATAGGAACTTATTCAGTGAGCCATGAGGAACAATGGTAATACCATTTTTGTTGCCAGTGAGTGAAAAGATGGGGAAATTACAATTTGCCATGAGAAACAATGATAAATCCACCATGTTATCATTGTTGCATTCTATGAAAGTGATGGGGAAGATACTCAATTATGCATGAGAAACAATGATAAATCACATATGTTATCATTGTTACCATTTCAGCGAAAGTGATGGAAAGATACTCAGTTCTATGAGGAACAATGATAAATGACACCATGTTATAATTATTTTTGCAATTGTGAAAGAGATGGGGAAAAGTACTTGGTTATGCATGAGAATATTGATAAATCACACTATGTTATAATTGTTGCAATTTGTGAAAGAGATGAGGAAAGTACTCAGTTAGCCATAAGAACAATGTTAAATGACACCATATTATCAATGTTGCCCTTTGTGAAAGTGATGGGGAAAGTACTCAGGTATTACATGAGGAACAATGATAAATGACACCATGTGTTATGTTGCTTGCCATTCTTAGTGATGGGAAAGTGCTCAGTTCACCATAAGGGAACAATTATAAATAACTTACCATGCTATTATTGCAGCATTTTGTGAAAGTGAGGAGAGAAAGTTCTCCAATTCGCCGCAGGAACAATGATAAATAACACCATGTTATAATTGTTCCCATTGGTGAATGTAATGTGGGAAAGTACTCATTTAGCCATGAGGAACAATAATAAATGCCACCATGTTATCATTGGTGCCATTTGTGAAATTGATGGGGAAAGTACTCCGTTAGCCGTGAGGAACAATGATAAATGACAGAATGTTATCATTTTTGTCATTTGTGAATGTGAAGGGGAACGTACTCAGTTATCCTTGATGAATAATGATAAATGACGCCATGTTATCATTGTTGCTGTTTGTGAAAGTGATGGGGAAGGTACTCAGTTTGCCATGAGGAACAATGATAAATTACACCATGTTATCATTGTTGTCATTTGTGAAAGTGATGGGAAAAGTACTCAGTTCGCTATGAGGAACAATGATAAATGACACCATGTTATCATTGTTGCCATTTGTGAAAGTGAAAGTACTCGGTTAGCCATGAGAAACAATGATAAATTACACCATGTTATTATTGTTGCCATTTGTGAACGTGATGGAGAAAGTACTCAGTTCACCATTTGGAACAAAGATAAATGACAATATGTTAGCATAGTTGCCATTTGTGAAAGTGATGGGGAAAGTACTCAGTTCACCATAAGGAATAATTATAAATGACACCATGTTATTATTGTTGCCATTTGTGAAACTGATGGGGAAAGTACTCAGTTCGCCTTGAGGAACAATGATAAATTACACCATTTTATCATTGTTTCCATATATGAAAGTGATGGGGAAAGTACTCAGTTCACCATGAGGAACAATGATAAATGACACCATGTTATAATTGTTGCAATTTGTGAAAGAGATGGGGAAAGTACTCGGTTAGCCATGAGAATAATGATAAATTACACCATGTTATCATTGTTGCCATTTGTGAAAGTGATGGGAAAAGTACTCAGTTCGCTATGAGGAACAATGATAAATGACACCATGTTATTATTGTTTCCATTTGTGAAAGTGATGGTGAAAGTACTCAGTTGGCCATGAGGAACAACGATAAATGACACCATTTTATCATTGTTTCCATATATGAAAGTGATGGGGAAAGTACTCACTTCACCATGAGGAATAATGATAAATGACGCCATGTTATCATTTGTGAAAGTGATGGGGAAAGTACTTGGTTCGCCTTGAGGAACAATGATAAATGACACCATTTTATCATTGTTGCCATTTGTGAAAGTGATGGTGAAACTACTCAGTTGGCCATGAGGAACAATGATAAATGACACCATGTTATCATTGTTGCCATTTGTGAAAGTGATGGTGAAAGTACTCAGTTCGCCATGAGGAACAATGATAAATGACACCATGTTATCATTGTTGCCATTTGTGAAAGTGATGGGGAAAGTACTCAGTTAGCCATGAGGAACAATGATAAATGACACCATGTTATTATTGTTGCCATTTGTGAAAGTGATGGGGAAAGTACTCAGGTGGCCATGAGGAACAATGATAAATGACACCATGTTATCATTGTTGCCATTTGTGAAAGTGATGGGGAACTTGTTCACTTAGTTGTGAGGAACAATTATAAATGACACCATGCTATTATTGTAACCATTTGTGAAAGTGAGGGAGAAAGTTCTCAGTTCGCCATGAGGAACAATGATAAATAACACCATGTTATAATTGTTCCCATTGGTGAAAGTGATGGGGAAAGTACTCAGTTCATCATGAGGAACAATGATAAATGACACCATGTTAGCAGTGTTGCCAGTGGTGAAAGTTATGGGGAAAAATTTTTGG
>NW_025053391.1:0-6792 GCF_019279795.1 Protopterus annectens | reverse complement strand
CAAAAAAAAATTTTTTGGGGTAGGGTAATCCCTGGATCTGGCTTAACTGCCAGTTTCAGTATGACCGTTATTGTTTTAGCTTTCCCTATGCATTTCAAGTTTTCCATAGAGAAAAATAACCCTGGAAAGTTGTTTTTCTCCAAAAATGAAAAAGCAAGGATGCTAAAAGAATGAAAACTATCCATATATAGGGGGGCAATCCTGGTTCTGGCTTAACTGCCAGTTTCAGTATGCCCTTTTTTTTTTTTTAGCTTTCCCTATGCATTTCAAGCATGTTTCTGCATAGAGAAACATTAACCCTGGAATTTTGTTTTTCTTCAAGAGGGAAAAAGCTGGGAGGCGGAACCCCAGGTGTGGGGGGTACTATCCCCCCTACAAAGGGTAGGGCAATCCTGGTTCTGGCTTAACTGCCAGTTTCAGTATGCCCCTTTATTGTTTTTTCGTACCCAGTGCATTTCAAGCATGTTTCTGCATAGAGAAAAAATAACCCTGGAAAGTTGTAATAGTCCAAGAGGGAACAAGGTAGGAGGCTGAAACTAAGCAGGGTTTATCCCACCCAAAAAGGGGGTAGGGCAATCCTGGTTCTGGCTTAAGTGCAAGTTTCAGTTTGACTGTTTATTGTTTTCAGCTTTCTTTTTGCGTTTCAAGCATGTTTCTGCATAGAGAAAAAAATACCTGTGGAAAGTTGTTTTTCTCCAAGAGGGAAAAAGCTAGGAGGCTGAAACTCTGCAGGTGTACTATCCACCCTACAAAGGGGTGAGCAATCTGGTTCACAACCAACTGCCAGTTTCGTGCGACCGTTTGTTTTCAGCTTTCCCTATCCATTCCAAGCATTTTTCTGGCTAGAGAAAAAACCGCCCTGGAAAGTTGTTTTTCTCCAAAGACGGAAAAGCTAGGAGCTTAAAGGATGCTTTCTCCTGCACAGGTTTGTGGGAAGGTGCTATCGCACCCTACAAAAGGGGTAGGGCAATCCTGGTTCTGGCTTAACTGCCAAGGTTTCCAGTATGACCCGTTTATTGTTTTAGCTTTCCTATGCATTTCAAGCATGTTTCTGCATAGAGAAAAAAATAACACCAGGAAAGTTGTTTTTCTCAAGAAAGGGAAAAAGCTAGGAGGCTGAAACTCTGCAGATGTAGCTGGTGCTATCCACCACTGACACAGCCAGTGGTAGGGCAATCCCTCATTCTGGCTTAACTGCGCAGTTGCAGTATGACCATTTGCATTGTTTTTAGCTTTTTTTTTTACATTTCAAGCATGTTTCAGCATAGGGAAAAAAAGAAATACCTCCTGGAAAGTTGTTTTTCTCCAAGAGGGGAAAAGGTAGGAGGCTACAAGGAAGCTCTCACCACCGCAGGTGTGTAGGGTGCCTATCCAGCCTTACACAAGGGGCAGGGGAACAATCCTGGTTCTGAAACCCAGCACTGCCAGTTTTAGTATGACCGTTTATTGTTTTTTAGCTTTCCCTATATTGCATTTCAAGCATGTTTTGCATAGAGAAAAAATACCCCTGGAAAGTTGTTTTCTCCAAGAGGAAAAAAGCTAGGAGGCTGAAACTCTGCAGGTTATTGTAGAGATTGCTATCCACACCTACAAAATGGGTAGAAGGGCATACTTGATCCTGGTTTGAAGCTTAACTGCCAGTTTCAGGTATGAAGCCGTTTATTGTTTTTTAGCTTTCCCTGTGCATTTCAAGCATGTTTCTACATAGCAGAAAAAGCAACACCTGTGGAAAGTTGTTGGCACTTCTCCAAGAGGGAAAAAGCTAGGATGCTGAAATTCTGCAGGTATTAATGCGGTACTATCCAACCTACAAAGGGGTGATTGCACTCCTGGTTCTGAAAAGCTTAACTGCCAGTTTCAGGTATGACCGTTTATTGTTTTGGCTTTGCTTTTGCATTTTCAAAGCATATTTCGCGAGAAAAATACTCCGAAGGTTACGTTTCGCCAGGAAAAAACGGAGGCCGACTCTGCAGGTTTGTAAGTTGTTGCATCAGGCCCTCTAAAGGGTAAAGGCGCAATCCAGTTACGACAGCACCGCCAGTTCGATGTAACCGCGTTATGTTTTTGGCTTTGGCCAGCATGTTTGCCATGATGAAAAAATAGCCTGGAAGTTGTTGCTCCAAGAGGGAAACTGGGAGGCTGACTCACCACGGTAAACGCAGCCGGGAGTACTATCCACTTCCAAAGAAAGGGGCGGGAGCAATCCTGGTTTCACAAGCAACTGCCGCCAGTTTCCAGAATGACCGTTTATTGTTTTAGCTTTCCCTATTGCGTTTTCAAGCATGTTTCCACTCGGTAGAAAATACGCTTAGGAAAATTCGTTTTTCTCCAAGAGGGAAAAATCTAGGAAGCTGAAACTCACGCAGATATCATAAGGAGTACTTCATCCACACCCTACAAAGGGTGGGGCGTAATCCTAGTTCTGGCTTGGCTACGCCGGTTTCAATACTGGACCGTTTATGTTTTTAGCTTTTCCAATGCTATTTCAAGCATGTTTTTGCATAGAAAAAATTACCCTAGAAAGTTTTTCTCAAAGAGGGAAAAAGCTACGAGGCTGAAACTCAGCACCGGTACGTGGGGTACTATCACCCTACAAGGGTGGGGCAATACTGGTTCTGGCTTAACTGCCCAGTTTCAGTATGACCATTTATTGTTTTTAAGCTTTCGATGCAGTCCATGTTTTCTGCAGAGAAAAATAACCAGCGGAAGTTTTTCAGAGAAGCTAGGGAAAACTGGCTTTGGGTGTGTGAATTATTATCCACACCAACCTACAAAGGGTAGGGCAATCCTGGTTCTGGCTTCGCTGCCAGTTTCAGTATGACCGTTTATTGTTTTAACTTTCCTTTGCATTTCAAAGCATGTTTCTGCAGGAAAAAATACCTATGAAAGTTTTTTTTTCTCCAAGAGGGAAAAAGCTAGGAGGCTGAAACTCTGCAGGTGTGTGGGTACTATCCACCCTACAAAGAGGTAGGGCAATCCTGGTTCTGGCTTAACTGCCAGTTTCAGTATGACCGTTTATTGTTTTTAGCTTTCCCTATGCATTTCAAGCATGTTTCTGCATAGGGAAAAAATACCTGTGGAAAGTTGTTTTTCTCCAAGAGGGAAAAAGCTAGGAGGCTGAAACTCTGCAGGTGTGTAGGGTACTATCCACCCTACAAAGGGGTAGGGCAATCCTGGTTCTGGCTTAACTGCCAGTTTCAGTATGACCGTTTATTGTTTTTAGCTTTCCCTATGCATTTCAAGCATGTTTCTGCATAGAGAAAAAATTACCCTGGAAAGTTGTTTTTCTCCAAGAGGGAAAAAGCTAGGAGGCTGAAACTCTGCAGGTGTGTAGGGTACTTCCCACCCTAAAAAGGGGTAGGGTAATCCTGGATCTGGCTTAACTGCCAGTTTCAGTATGACTGTTTATTGTTTTTAGCTTTCCCTATGCATTTCAAGCATGTTTCTGCATAGAGAAAAAATAACAATGGAAAGTTGTTTTTCTCCAAGAGGGAAAAAGCTAGGAGGCTGAAACTCTGCAGATGTGAAGGGTACTATCCACCCTATATAGGGGTAGGGCAATCCTGGTTCTGGCTTAACTGCCAGTTTCATTATGACCTTTTATTGTTTTAAGCTTTCCCTATGCATTTCAAGCATGTTTCTGCATAGAGAAAAAATAACCCTGGAAAGTTGTTTTTCTCCAATAGGGAAAAAGCTAGGAGGCTGAAACTCTGCAGGTGTGTAGGGTACTATCCACCCTACAAAGGGGTAGGGCAATCCTGGTTCTGGCTTAACTGCCAGTTTCAGTATGACCGTTTATTGTTTTTAGCTTTCTCTATGCATTTCAAGCATGTTTCTGCATAGAGAAAAAATAACGAGAGGAAAGTTGTTTTTCTTTTTTTTTTTTTTTTTTTTCAAAAGAAAGGAGGGAAAAAGCTGGAGGCTGAAACTCTGCAGGTGTGTGATGCGGTACTATCCACCCTACAAGGGGTAGGGCAATCCTGGTTCTGCCAAAGCTTAACTGCCAGTTTCAATATGACCGTTTTATTCTATTGTTTTAGCTTTTCTTTTTGCATTTCAAGCATGTTTCTGCATAGAGAAAAAAATACCTGAGAAAGTTGGTTTTCTCCAAGGGGAAAAAGCTAGGAGGCTGAAACTCTGCAGGTGTGTAGGGTACTATCCACCCTACAAAGGGGTAAGGCAATCCTGGTTCTGGCTTAACTGCCAGTTTCAGTATGACCATTTTTTGTTTTTAGCTTTCCCTATGCATTTCAAGCATGTTTCTGCATAGAGAAATAATAACCCTGGAAAGTTGGTTTCTCCATGAGGAAAAAGCTAGGAGGCTGAAACTCTGCAGGTGTGTAGGGTGCTATCTACCCTATAAAGGGGTAGGGGAATCCTGGTTCTGGCAACTGCCAGTTTCAGTATGACCGTTAATTGTTTTAGCTTTTCTTTTGCATTTTCAAGCATGTATCTGCATAGAGAAAAAAATACCCCTGGAAAGTTGTTTTTCTCAAGGGGGAAAAAATCTAGGGGGCTGAAACTCTGCAGGTGTGTGGGTCCTATCCACCCTACAAAGGGCAGGGCAATCCTGGTTCTGGCTTAACTGCCAGTTTCAGTATGACCGTTTATTGTTTTTAGCTTTCCCTATGCATTTCAAGCATGTTTTTGCATAGAGAAAAAATAACCCTGGAAGGTTGTTTTTCTCAAGAAGGAAAAAAGCAGGGAGGATGAAACTGTGCAGGTGTGTAGTGTACTCTCCACCTACAAAGGGGTAGGGCAATCTGGTTCTGGCTTAACTGCCAGTTTCAGTATGACCGTTTATTGTTTTAGCTTTCCCTATGCATTTCAAGCATGTTTCTGCATAGAAAAAAAATAACCCTGGAAAGTTGTTTTACCACAAGAAGGAAAAAGCTAGGAGGCTGAAACACTGCACGTGTGTAGGGCACTATCCACCACCTACAAAGGGTAAGGGCAATCCTGGTTCTGGCTTAACTGCCAGTTTATTTCAATATGACCATTTTATTTGTTTTTAAGCTTTTCCTTTGCATTTCAAAACATGTTTCCTGCATTTAGAAAAAATACCTATAGAGGATTTATTTTCCTCCAAAGGGAAAAGAGGCTGATTGCCTGGGAAACTCTACCCAGGTGTGCTTAGAATTTACTATATCCACCCTAAAGGAATTTAGGGTAATCCCTGGATTCTAGCTTGGCACCTGCTGGTTTTTAATTATGACGTTTATTTGTTTTGGCTCCCTATGCAGAAGCTTTTAGGCACGTGGCTGCATAGAGAAGGAAATGCCCTGGGAGGAAGTTTGTTTTTTCTCAAGAGGAAAAAAATGGGAGGCCTAGAAACTCTGCAAGGTGTAAGGTACTATCCACCTACAAGGCAGGAACCAATCCCACCCAGGTTTCCTTGGCAACTTTACCAGGGTTTCGTGGCTCTATTTATTATTTTAAACCCCTATGACTTCAAGCATGTTTCTGCATGAGAAAAATATTTTCAAGTTGTTTTTTCTCCAAAGGGGAAAGAAGCTGGGAGGCTGGAAACTCACGGGTGTGTGGTGCCTATCCACCGCCCCTGAGGGAATGGGGCAATCCTGCGTTCCTGACAACTGCCAGTTTCAGTATGACCGTTTGCTGTGCGTTTTGGCTTTCTTTTTGCTTTTCAAGCATGTTTCTGCAGAGAGAAAAAAATACCTAGGGAAGGTTTTTTTTCCCAAGGGGGAAAAAGCTAGGAGGCTGAAACTCTGCAGGTGTGTAGGGTACTATCCACCCTACGGGATAGGGCAATCCTGGTTCTGAATTTTTTTTTCTCAAAGGGGAAAAAAGCTAGGACAAATAATTGTGGGTACTGCCATAAAAAGGGTAGGACTTGGGTTTGGCTTCTCCCATTTCAGATGCCGTTTAGATTTTTTTTTGATTTTTTTCTCAAGAGAAAAATACCCGGGAAATTGTTTTTAAAGGGAAAAACTAAGGTGAAATCCGGTTTGGGTATTTCCATCAAAGGGGGTAGGGTCCTTTTTGTTTTCCCCTGTTTCGAATATTTAATTACCCTTTTTTTGGTTTTTAAGAGAAAAAAATTTGGGAAAAGTTGCCCAAAGGGGAAAAAAGTAACAAACCTTTTAAGGTAGGGCATCCCCCTACAAAGGGGTGGGAATCCTTTTTTAAACTCCTTTCATTACCATTTTTTTTTTTTTAGTTTCCTTGAAAGTTTTCTCAAGGAAAAATAACCCGGGAAATTGTTTTTTCTCCAAGGGGAAAAAACTAAAGGGAAAAACCTCGGTTTGGTTTATCCATAAAAAGGGGGGGGGCAATTGGTTTGGCTTCTCCCATTTCAGAGGGTTTTTTTTTTTAGTTTTTTTTTTAAGTTTTCTCAGGAAAAAAACCCTGAAATTTTTTTTTTCTCCAAAAAAAAGTAGGGGCAAACCTGGTTTGGGTACTGCCATCGGGGGTAGGACTTGGTTTGGCTTTCCCATTTCAGAGGGTTTTGTTTTAGTTTTTTCATTTCAAGTTTTCTCAAGAGAAAAAACCCGGGAAAAGTTGTTTTCCCCAAGGGTAGGGGCTGAAACCTCAGGGGTAGGGACATCCCCCTCAAAGGGGACAATCCGGTTATGTTAAACTCCTTTCATTAGCATTTTTTTAGTTTCTTTTGATTTGTTTTTTTCAAGAAAAAACCTGGGGAAATTGTTTTTAAGGAAAAACTAAGGTGAAAGCAATTTGGGTATATCCCCTCGGGGTGGGGAACCTTTTTTAAACTCCTTTCATTACCTTTTTTTTTAGATTTTTAAGTTTTCTCAAGAGAAAAAAAAA
>NW_025053390.1:0-9998 GCF_019279795.1 Protopterus annectens | reverse complement strand
CATCAAATACACACATACATATGCAAATACCAACAGACACACACACACATGCAGATCGCTATCTTTGGGGGTAGGGGTAAGAAGGCATGCTGTATATACACATATATGTCTTAAAGTGACAGGTTTATGTTACTTTTCAAACCTGTTCTTTCACTTTCATCATAATCAAACATAAAGGGGATCCACAGAAAGTTACAGTCTTTGTGGAAAACGGATGGGGAGGCATGCTGTGAGCATGTATGACAGCAACCAATTGAAATGAATGACTGCAGTCATTTATTCTTTTTCTTTCACCCGAATTCAACACCAGAAGTTTACAGAGAAGGTAACTTATCTTTCATTGTTAGGGGGTAGGGAGGTAAGCTTTGTTCCCAAATACAATTTTTGTACCCTCAAAACTATATCCTGTCTCAGTTTATTGAGATTATATTATTTCGCCAGCTTTATGTATTACGCCATAAACTCAACATCCATTCTTCCTTGAGAAAATAAATAAATAAATAAAACAGAATTTCTTTCCATAGTCATTTTTCCGTTTAGGCCACTTAATGAATAAAAGTTGGGAAAAGGCTATGAAATGCACCTCAGCAGTGACAGATAAAGCACAAGGCGACCTAGGCAGCTGCTGCTTTGGGCCTGCTGCTGGCTTGGGGACCCCAAAGCCAAAGTCTTACTGTAATGCCATTACAACCAGTTGACTGTTTTCGCATGTGATAAGGTCCAGGAAGTCTCTTTCTCATAGGTTTAAATGTAGAAGCAATGAAATAGTAGCTTCCTTGAGCATCTTGCTTCCTATTTCAAGCAAACCTACCCAAAACAATGAGCAAGGTTTCCTACATCTTCACTCTTCCTAATTCAAGCAAACATGTTTCCTGCTAAAGTTATTTCTGGGACAATGGTATGTGTTTGTGCATCTTCTCAGAATTGGGCAACACCAGGCTAAGTTCTGACCTAAGACAAAGATACTTTACAACTGGACCACCACAAACTTTTGGTAAGTTACTCAGAACTACACTCATCAATGTTATCACTCAGAGTTTCATAACTGTAAATGCTCGGAAAACACTCATACCATGTCTTATTTTACTTTTTTTATTTGTTAACTAAAAACAACCATCCAAGAGTCCTGCCTGGTTAAAGTTACATATTTTTTTTATTTGTTTGGTAGCTAGAAACCATCTCTTTTTTTAAATGTATAATCTAGAAACAAAACCAAGGAACAATATCTAGTTATATGGCTTGTGCAGAGTCACACAGTAGGCAAATGGAGACAGAAAGAATCAACCACTGTACCCTTGACTGCAGAAAGCAGCTCATTAAGAGCCTGAAGCCTTAATCCTCTGCACCAACTGTCACACTTTCATTAACTTCTTTTCCTTCTAAATCACAAAGGATTATAGTCAGTCAATTAATAATTCCAGTCAGTTTAATAGTTATTTTTTCAGAAGGGGCAATTTCATGCAACACTTGCTTAACTTTGACATACAACTGTCTGGCACGTAAGGCTCCGAGCTACTAAACTAGTTCCTGTTATTTAATGTACGGGGTTTGAATCATTCAACTTCCATCTGCCTACTGTGCAAGTTCAGCATTTCACTCAGACAGTGCTCCTGGGTCATGTCTTGAAAAGGGACACTTGCACCATCAGGATTACTTGGCTAACAGATACAATAATTATTTAACTTTATGCACCTTTTGGGGCCTTTATCCCCCACACTAATGTTGGTTTAGTCCAGAATTCGTGAACAGAAAAGTTGAGAAGTATTTGGGTTTGTTCAACGCAAAATGTGTGGCTTTCTGACAAATTGCTGTGCATTGTTGTCAATGAATAATGACAGGCATATGAATTTCAGACTGAGTCCTTCATAAAATGCTTGCTAATGCAAAGCTTTAATCCTTTGCAACATATATGAGAAATATTCAAAACCTATTCCTGGTTTTGGGGTCTTTGTCTAGGATTCTTGAGATAATTGAGAGGTCATGGGGGTGCACTAAGTTGCACTGTACAGTTCACACAGCAGGGAGTTGAAATATATGGCTTAAACATTGTGTAGTTTTTTCCTTAATTTTATCACAAGCAAACAACTTAATGTATCTCTTATGGCCCCTTCAGTGTTCAGTGGGTTCCCATCAACGTGATAATTTGAGGGAACTGAGTTTTTTCCAAAGGGGATGATAATGTATTTTTTGGTGTTAACCTTCAGGCCATGGTTCCGACACCAGTCACTGATCTCAGAGAGGCCTTTTTGTAGGATGTCTGCATCACTTGGGGAGTTGATAATGACTCCTAGCTTGCAGTCATCAGTGAACTTCGTCAGCCAGAGTCCTTCTATGTTGGCCTGGACTTCTGAGAAGTAGATGCTAAACAGGACAGAGCCCTTTGCGGCTCCACTTGTGACTGGACGACAGTCTGACTTGGAATCCGCAACTTTCACTCTGTGGGTCCTGTCTGTGGGCCAGTTTGCAACCAACCAAGTGATGAAAGGATTGATGCCTAGTTTGGTGAGTTTATCAATGATACTCAAGTGGGGAATGGTATCAAAGGACTTGGCCAGGTCGAGGTAGGCTGTATGCACTGCCTTACCCTCATCCACAGCCTTGGTGACTTGCTCAAAGAAGTCAACTAGGTTCAGCAGGCAGGATCGCCTCTTGACAAAACCAAACTGTGTGGGGTCAAGAGTTTGGAGACTGCCTATATCTTTGTTAAACATGTCCATGATGATGCGCTCCATAGCTTTGCATACCAGACTTGTCAGGCTAATGGGGCGATAGTTCCCAGGGTCTATAGCTGCTCCCCCTTTATGGAGTGGAATGACTGTAGCAGTGCACCATTCATTATGGACATAGCGTGAGGTAAGGCTGTGATCGAACAGGGCACACATATGTGGTGCCAGTTCATTTTGTAGCTCATGTGGGATGCAGCCAGGGATATTATCAGGTCCCATGGACATTGTATTCTTGGCTTTGAACAATGCAGCTTTTACTTATGCCACAGAAATGGTGGGTACCAGGCTTTCTTCTGCTATTGTGATAGGGCCCTGGGGGGGGGGGTAAAGTTGGCATTGTATCTGTCAGCCAGTACGTTGGCTATATCTGTTGGCTTCGTATAGGAGGTGCCATTGTGCAATAACTCAGGGAAAATCTGGGTATTGCCTTAGAGGTTTTTGATATAGCTATAGAAGGCTTTGTGGTTATTTTTGGTGTCAGCCACAATTCTGCCTTCACAGCTGGCTTTACAGGATTTGATAAGGGATCTCAGCTTTGTGTTGAAACTGATAAGTGAAGTATTCCAGTCTTGTGACTTCATTTTTTCCTGCAACAGTTTCCTCCTTCTGTTGTAGAGTTTACTGATGCCCGAGGACCACCAGATTGGCTTCCTTTTTTTGGAGGAGAGTGCCTTAGTTCTATTTGGTATGGCAATGTCCATGCATTTGTGTACATGCTCGCACAGTACATTGGTGTATAATTCGGCAGTCATGCAGCAATTTTCCACTGGCATGGGTGCTGAGAAGTTAGCCACCTCTGTTTTTAGGAGCCCAAAGTTGGCTTCAGAGAAGTTTTTCAGGATGGTTACCTTAGGGGGTGGTGTAGGTGAGATGGAGATTTCCATGGTGATCAGTTTGTGGTCAGATTTAACCAAGGAGGAATTGACTATAGGTGTGGAGCAACAGTCTCCCATGTTAGTGATAACCAGGTAGAAGATGTTGCTTCCTCTAGTGGGGTCAGAATGAGCTGGTCTAGGGCACTGGAACTGATAAATTCCAGAAAGTGTTGGGCCTATACATTGGTACTTGAATAGTTTTCCCTGTTGATGGAAGGTTAGTTGAAGTCACCCAGTATGAGTATTGGGTTGGACCTTGATAGATTCCAGGGTGCTTAGGAACTTGAAGTGAGAGTCTAGGGACATGTTTGGGGTTCTGTAGCAGGCTATGACTTGTACCGCCGTCATACCCAGCCATGTTCTTGGTGTATGATTCTTGGTTTCCTTGTTTTGTTAACTTAGTGTTTACTATTTGGCTGTGAATACACTGCAGAGCATGCAGCCTGTGTTAAAATACTAACTATAAATGCATTTTTAATTTAACTTGCTCTTTGCAAGTGCACACGTGAAATGCACTGTATGGGGCTAGAATAGTTTGTCTGGTATTTAGTGCAGATGAGTAGGGCTTGGCACTATTAACAAGTTACTTCCTGTACAGAATCTGTGCGATGCCCTTAGCCATAGTTTGTCTAGTGCATGAATTTAAGTCACTTTAACAGTTACTTCACCAGTCCCTTGAAAGGGACACATATCCAGGTGATTATCCCACATTGTTAGTAAATGTATTACTCATTTGTCTTTTGAATCCCTGCATCCTTCAGATATCAGCTAAATACTACTTCACTATATGCCATTTGACTAGCAATTGTAGCACGTCTCTTGAATTTTAATGGATTGCCAGATGCATTTTCAATAAATATGAGCTTCAAAAGAAGCTAAATTTTCTGTTCATGTTAAGTTTGTTTTCACTGTGAAAGGCACGAAAATAAAATTGCCAAAGATTCCAAAGACAACCACAAGGCATTCTATAACTATGAAGTAAATCGGAATAGTAAATATTTTCTGGTTACAGCTAAAAGCACGCTTGCTATATAAAATAGCAATGTAATAAATAAAATTATTCTATTATATGCTCAATGTTAATGATCTGAAGAAGCTACAAGCTAGTGAAAGCGCTTATCGTGTGTTATTTTAACTAATAAATTTGGTATATGCGTTATTTGGACTACATCGACTAGATGTTTATTTTCTGATTGAACAGTACCTTTCTCTCGATCACCGCTTGCTTTAATAATTTATTTATTACATTACTATTCTATAACTATGTCAAGAATCTAAATGGCAATGCTCAGATCTGCTCTGAGCTAAAACAGAATGGCATTAAATATACTGATCCCAAGGATATTGCCAATATCCTGGCAGATCGATTCAGTGCCAACTTCACCCCCCTCTCACCCCCTAAATGGCCCATCTCAATACCGGAAGATTGCCAGATTCCAGTAATAAAGGCCACACAGGTAAAAAACGCACTCTCCAAAGATAAGAAAACAGCATCCATGGGACCAGATGACATCCCGGGCTGTGTACTACATGAACTACAATATGAACTGGTACCTCACCTAAGTGTCATGTTTAATCATAGCCTCACCTCAGGTTTTGTGCCCACTGAGTGGCTCAGAGCTACAGTTATCCCACTCCACAAGGGGGGATCCACCTTGGATCCCGGAAATTACCGTCTCATCAGTCTGACAAGCCTCATCTGCAAGGCCATGGAGCATATTATCATGGAACTTATAAACAAAGACATTGGCAACCTTCAAACACTTGACCCCACCCAGTTTGGGTTTGTGAAGGGCCGATCTTGTCTCTTGAACCTGACTGACTTCTTAGAAGCCATGGGCAAGGGTAAGGTGGTCCACACAGCCTATCTAGACCTTGCCAAGGCCTTTGACACCATCCCCCACTCTGGAATCACAGATAAACTTACTAAGCTGGGCATTAATCCCATGTCACCCAATGGTTTGCTAACTGGCTTACTGATAGAACCCACACTGTAAAAGTAGCTGACTCCAAATCCAGCTCCAGACAAGTGAAAAGTGGAGTACCTCAGGGTTCAGTCCTGGGACCGCTCTTGTTTGGCATCTATTTCTCTGAAGTACAGGCCAACACTAAGGGACTCTGGATAACAAAGTTTGCAGATGACTGCAAACTGGGAGCCATTATTGAATCCTCAAATGATGTGGGTACTGTACAAAAGGGCCTTACAGAAACAGATGCTTGGTGCCAGAGCCATGGGCTCAAGCTCAATGCCAAGAAATGTATAGTTATCCCCTTTGGTAAAAAACATGTGTCCGTGAATTACCATATAGGTGGCAGTACACTAAACACCGAAAGTGTGATAAGAGACTTAGGGACACAGGTGGACAGTGGTCTCACCTTCAATAACCACATCGCCACAACAGTCAGGAAATCCTTCTATGTGGCACACCATCACTAAGGGCTTTTCATCCAGAAAAAAGGAGGTCATTGTCCCACTGTACTCATCCCTCATTAGACCCATTATAGAATACAATGCCCCGTTTGGTATGTACCTCTCAAGATATCTGCAACAACTGGAAAGGCCACAGAAATACCTCACTAAAAGAATCACAGGCCTAAAGCAGAGGCCCTACGCTGACCGCCTTAAAAAACTTCAGCTATACTCAGAGGCGATCTCTGCTTAACATACAAGGCCATGTCAAACCCAGAGCTGTTGGACATGCTACAAGAAATCCCAGTCCCTCAGAGCAACACGCTCCAGGGATCTAAATCTTGTCATCACCTTGTCATCACAATAAATAAAACATGATGGAGGGATAGGTTCCTGACCCAGAGACTCCCCAGACTCTGGAATAGATTGCCCATACATGTCAAGCAGAGTGCCTCTTTGGCCCTCTTCAAAAGGAACCTTGACGATTGGATGGGAGAAAGGAAATTCACCCCGGGGATCACATCAGTCGCCCTGCTAGACAGGGGTCTAGGGAAGTAAATAGTGTGGGAAGAAATAGCCAGGAAATTGTTATGGCTAGGCTTGTATCAGCCCTAGGGCTGATAGCCTAGTACCAACCTATGAAAGTGTTTTTGTTCATCAAATGTCCATCAGAGTTTTTGCTGTAAAATAAAGTTTTTAATTAAATTCCATTTGCTGAGATTATTGTAAAAGTTAAAAAAAAAAAAAAAAAAAAGAAAACAGTATGTATACAAGTTTGTACTGTGTTTTACGTAATTTAGAAGAGAAAGACACATAATTCAGTACTGATATGTGGGAAGGGGCCCTCCATTACCTTAACTATGACCACAGTCAGGCTTCTGCCTCAAAGCATATAAATAAAACCCAGTGACATCTGGGGCCTAGCAGCCCCCAGACTTCCAGCTTAATTTAATTTTTTCATACTTATTACACTGCAATCCTACCCAGTTATGAAAGGATTTAACAAAAGCTGAAGAGCAAAAAAAAATACCTGGAAAAATATGAAATAAGTACTCTAGCTGGCGTGGGGAAGACCAGGATAAAGAAAGATGTGGGGGGGGGGGGTAGCAGAGAGGTGCTATAAATCTTAATTGCTAGGAATGCGGATAAATTGGTAAACAACTGTTGTTGGGGTTCTTTGCGTATGGCTCCACTTCACCTAAGATCAGCCATGGACATGGTAACTAGATATTTTTGTGACAAAGCACTGTATCGTGCAAGTCCCAGAAGGCTAAGACAGTTTCCTTTACAAAGGTACTATTAAAGTTTAATATTATTATTTTCCTTTACATTTTCTTTACAAAGGTACTATTAAACTTTAATAGTACCTTTGTAAAGGAAGCTTAACTTAGCCTTCTGGGACTTAAACGATACGGTTTGTAAAATTTGCAAAAAAAAAAAAAAAAACCTCGGTTACACACAATAACAGTTTACTAACAACTTGGAAGCTCACATGGTGGTTAAAATGTTATCTTATACTTATACAATTTTTTTTTTTTTTTTTTGCTGCATTACTATTATTCATTTCTATTTACCATAGATATTAAATAACAATGAATGTATGGCATACCTTGTCAATGCGAAACATGGGCACTTTAGAATAAGTAACGTTCCTTTTAATGGGGTACACTTGACAGGTATGGAATCTGCCCTGCCACTACTTTTCTAACTTTTTCTTTAACATGAAGCTCTATTTGTGCAAAAATATTGCAGTACTACTTGGAGCGTGCCTGCCCTTACCTGCGAGGATGCATTTGGCTGTTAGTTTAACCATTGCACCAATGAAATCCAACGGCCTTTCAACAGGACCGCATCTTTCGCTTCCAGTAATTGGAATTATCAAACAAAATAAACGTTAAACATGCTAAACAGCAGCACAACTGCTGTCTGTTATAAAACCCTAACTTTCTGTTTTTAGACCTTTACACACGGTTGACGGATGACAAGAACAACGTAAAGAGTATGTTTTCACGCGCCTGCACTGTTTCCTAGTAACCACACAGCCCGGCTTCCGTACGAAAAGACGGTTTGTGGACCTATAAAATTGTAGCGTAAGAGCGTGATAACATATGTTGGGTTCTTTGAGTTTTACGGTGTTGCGGCTAGATTCCTTTGGCTGAAGGGGCCTAGTTCGTTCAGCCAAGGGAATCTAGCCCGCTCATAGTGAGGTGGCTAGATTCTAGTGAGAAGGACCGTCTTTACAGCAATAGATATAGATTCTAGCCTCGTTGCTGTGAGCAGACTAGATTCCCTTGGTTGAAGGGACCTGGGGCCTTTCAGCCAAGGGAATCTAGCTTGTGCTATGAGATAAGGCTAAATTCTAGTGGGGAAGAGGACATTCTTTGCAGTAACATAATTTAGCCTTCTCACATAATGCAGGCTAGAATACTGCGGTGGTGGTGCTGCGGCAGCGTTGTCGCCTCACAGTTACACGTTGCCCGTTCCCGTTCGATTCTCAGAGCGTTTTCTGTATGGCGACGTGCGTGAGTGGGCGTTCCTTTGTTGAAGGTTGTGCGTTAGGCCCGGCAAGCCAGCACGTAAAATCTACTGCCAATCATTAGCGGACAGGAGTTCCGCTTTGGCGACCCTTAACCGGGAAAAGGCACAAAAAACATAATTCAGACTAGATTCCCTTGGCTGAAAGGACCTAGTTATTAATAAACATGAGGTAGTCTGATGTAATACATATGATTTGCAGGGTCCTTTCAGAGCATGGAATCTAGATTTTTTAATACAGTAGGTTGTAGGGGAAAAGAACAGAAACATATTTTAACTTCTTTATAAATATTTTACAGTTTATTTATTGGAGTAATTCCTAACCTGATTTTCATCTAAAGCAGAGTAGATTATATTGTTTAAAAAAAAAATTCTGGATAGCAGTTTACAAAATTACTCATTTTCACCTGAAAGGGAGACAAAAAATGCTGCAGTTGACACAAAGCAGGGGAATAACCTGGTTTGTAAAAGAAGGTGAATTATTGTGAGAAAAAGGAGTTCCTCTCATAGAATACCAAGAAGGCTTTTGGAAGAGTAGTACACTTTAGGTCCCTTCAGTACAGATTTCTTTGGCTGAATGGACCTGGTCCTTTCAGCAAAGGATACCTAGCCTGTTCTTCATGTATACTGGCAGGAATGACCTTTTTACCGAGTCCTCCAGCCTGTTATCAATAACATGGCTAATTTCTACTGGGCAAAAGGATCTTTTTTATTCCAAAAGATTGTCACCACTAGTGTAAAAAGGCAGGAATGACCTTTTTTAGGAAAGAGCTGCACTACTTTCTTTTGTTTGAGCGTAATTTCTGGCACATTCAACACAGATTGCCAAGGCTGAAGGACCCAGGGCCTTTCAGCCAACAGAATCTAGCCTGCTCTATGCGAAAATGCTAGAGTCTAGTGGAGGAAAGGACCATCTTTTTGGGAATAAATTCTATCTCCTCTGGTGTTTAGTGGCAGGAATTACCATTCTGTTTGGAAATACATGAATTACATTTGTTTGGCTGAGAATAATTTCAGTCCCCTTCAGAACAGATGTCCAGGGATGAAGGACCCAATCCTTTCAGCCAAGGGAATATAACCTGCTGTATCAGAAAGTGCTAAATCCTAGTGGAGGAAAGGACCGTCTTTCTCTGAGTAGCTTCTAACCCCTTTAGTGTACACTGGCAGGAATGACCCTATTTATTGAGTCCCCTATCCTGTTATGTGGAGCATGGCTAAATTCTAGGGGGGAAAAGGACCTTTTTTATGGGAAGAGATTCTGTTACTTCCTGTGTACAAAAGCAGGAATGACCATTTTTTTCTTTTAGGAAAGAGCTGCACTACTTTGTTTTGCCTGAGCATAATTTCTGGAGCATTCAACACAGATTGCCATGGCTGAAGGACCCAAGGCCTTTCAGCCAAGGGAATCTAGCCTGCTCTATGTGAAAATGCTAGATTCTAGTGGAGGAAAGG
>NW_025053389.1:0-10647 GCF_019279795.1 Protopterus annectens | reverse complement strand
AGAGGAAAACAGGAAACTACACTTTAAGACCTGAACAGCCCGATGTCAGACCACATGCACACACATGCACAAATGCGCACACATGCACACACATGCAGATGCATTACATGCACAGTGCACACATGCACACGTGCATATTCACTCACATACACATGCACATGTGACACACACATGCACATGCACACATGCACACACACAAAATACACTCCTCTCCCTAAAAGCAGACAGACACACACACACATACACACACACACACACACACACACACACACACACACACACACACACACACACACACACACACAACAGCAGCAATCTCAGATCATACACAATAGCAGGTCATGGTAGAGGTACAGTATCACAAGAAAAACTAGTCATATCACACATGTCAGCATGTATAACGTGTTACTCAACAGCATGCAGTGCAAAAGTGTAGACAGCCCTTGTTACTAACAATAGGTATACATGGCTTTGATGCATGTGTTTGCCATATTAGGGGATTACCTCCCCTGGAACATAATGCATACATGGACACAACATTTTAATGAGATAAGCGTGAGTCTTACACCAAACATGCACAGTATCGCGTTAGGTGGAGTAGGTGTGTTATAGTACATGGCTCTGCTACTTTAACTTTATGACATGCGCATTTTATTTACAATAATAAATGTGTGAACACTCTCACCAGCATCTGTCTGCTGCCTTGATGTCAACCCAGAGGGCCTATATAGAGATGAGACAGTTTGTCAGTGGCCACAACTGTGGCATTGCTACTGTGTGTTTGTAATCTTACAGATAGAACAACGGTTTACATTCACAGGCCTACAGATTATGTTCCAAAATGATCAGTATTGCACAACAACAGACTCCACGCATCTCTTAACTACACACTCCACATCTCACATATGCATGATCTACCAATACAGATAACAGTAGTCTACAGATATGCCATACAGTATACTGCATGCTCCATGTGTAACTTGCTGGGTGGCTCCAACCTCCATCATGGTGTAGCGTAATGTGCAGCTGCTGTTGTTGTTGTTGGGCAGGTGCCATGAGGCTCAGGAGCAACTCCTCCCTACTCTGGTGAGGGGGGATGAATATTAATACCACCTCCTGTTGCAAGCTGTTGTCTCCACACATCAGAAGCATGCTGGACCGGACATGTCTGGAGTAGATTCATTGCAGTGGGGCATGGCCTGCTCATATGTCCGGTTATGCAGGCCTACCTCAATTTTACCTCCGGACGCAACATCTTACATCACATTGCAGTAATGCTCCTGCTTGTTCTGCTGGATTCTGCGGAGTAAACATTATGGGCTGTAGTGCTTGAATCATACAGCATGACCGTAATGATCTCCTCTTCAGTACTACTATAGCTAGGATTTCTATGATGTGCCATAATCCTGGAAGACATAAAGAAAAAAATATGTCTGAAGCAAGAGTCATATGGCACATTTAACATTATACAGTACAGATATCACTGGACTGCCATATATAGCCACCTATTAGCTGACTGAGAGTGAAACACATTAGCTACCACTTATCACTGCTCACCCCACAACTGCTTGAAAGTGCCTGGCTCACGCTATCTAATGAACCATGTTCTGCACAGCAACAAAATAAAATCACTATATAAGACTATACAAGAGTACCTGGCATGCTGTATGCAACACAATGCACCACCTAGCCACAGCAGATATACATCAAGCTGATGTGTAAAGAAATATATCATCCATCACAATGAGTGTAAGGTCCAGTAAATGCATTACTATTATACCACACAACTTGTTAATGGCAAACGCGTGGCCAAAATATGCACAATTGGGAATATAGGTTGTATACTGCTGTAGTCCATTATAAATGTTGCTAGATACGCAGTTATGTGTTTTACCACACATATGACAGAGGACATGTTACAGACATACCCACACACACATCATTCATAATTACAGGACACAAAGGTATGGCAACCCAGATAAGTTTTACGTGTGTAGTATGCAGTACTGTGTGTCAGTACTTACAAAACCTTAATCTTGAGGAATGTAATCTGTGATGAATACAGGGACCACACAAAACAGTGGATGCAGGCAATGTGGGCATACACCATACTTTGCTGTACAGGCCCAGAGCTTCAAGTAGTACTACAGTATACACAGGCTTTGGATTCAACATCAGTACCCATCAATAATCATAGATGTAGTGCTTTAGCCTTCAATGACACACCCCAGTTAAAACCAAGGGACTTAATCACACTGTATGCCATAACACTTGTTCTGTCTAGAAACAGAATACACAGCTTTTGCTGGGATCAAAGCAAGGACCCGTAATACCATGACATAAACAGTTTCCCACTAAGTTATCCCACAAATACATATCTTTGACGTATTCACAAACACATTGACTATCACAGTCAGTCAACAGTACAGAGAATCTACTGCAACAAGTAGATGTAGGTGTGTATGAGTATATATGACTCTCTCTCTCTCTCTCTCTCTATATATATATATATATATATATATATATATGTATATATACATATAGACATCCATTGCTGTACATATACATATACATGTAGGCACATATACATTTCACCTTTCATGGTGGGAATATCAATTATACAAAGGATGTGAGGTGTACAGTAATGTAATAATATCGCACAGTCTTGTGATAAATGCATTGAAAGTGTTCATATTAGGTAGCTTTTCTTGAGGCCTCACTGGCTTCAACATTGCAAACTTAACAAACCACCCACACTGTTTAACCGCCACATGTCATATACCAGCACTGTATGCTGTCTTGTTCGTCACACACTAAAACCTACATACAAATATGCGCATACTAACCTTCACCAATATATATATATATATATATCTCCACCCTTTACATATAGTTGCAATATGTCCCCTGCTCTATGCACATATACAGATGTGAATATATATGACACATATATATTTCCCTGTATGTGTGTGCCATACACATACAAGGTCCACACTGTTGTAAGTCCCTAGACCTCACAGCTGAACTGTTTGGCCTTGCTGCAACACAATCAGGTGTCACATGTGAACACACGCCAACATTAGAGGGGGTATATATAGCTACAAATGCTAGATAAGCATACTAAACTGCTACAGCAGTTGCCAATGTTAAGATACACTTTAATATGACTATCATGCATGTGCTGCTCTGTCACACCTATGTGTATATAATGGCAGCGCTAATCCCCATTGGCCACACTACTGTACAGAACACAAATAACATGGATCAGATCTTTGACATTTAATGCTGAGCTACACATTTCACAGGTATGTCCCACTGCCCACAGGTACACACTGTATTGTCCATAGCAGTAGTTAAGCAGGACATCTGTGCATAGATAAGTACTGCTGCCACATATGAATGGTTCACATTATGTAGACTACTCTTCAAAAACATCTACTACATGCCAGTAAATACACGTGTCACATACCTTTCCTTTGTATGATTTGATATTATTTATTTTTCTTTTTCCTTTTCTCTGTCTCTCTCTCTCTTTCTCTGTCTCTCTCTCTGTCTCTGTCAGTCTCTGCAATAGAGTGATTGAGTTTGTTGGCAGCGATTGCAGCCGGCATTTGTAGGTATTTGCACATCAGCATGTGATGGCCTCTGCACCAATTAGTGGCCACCATTTGCGAATTGCATGCAGCCTGCTGTGTAGTAATTGCAGTAATCACTGTCATAGCAACCCAGTACTATAAATTGCTAACTCGGGTATGTGTGGCCCTTTCAGCTTTCCAAGATGGAGATCATCCTTGTTTGCTGTGGACATCATTGTTTAAGACAGAAGGTTGGTATAGTTCTTATATCAAAAGCCAGGGGTGTAGCCAGTGATTTACATTTTGTACTCAGACCTAAATTTTGCTGCTTCCAGTACACACTTGTCAGTGTAGAAATGTACTCACCCCTCAAAATGCTAACCCAAGATACATGGGAGTATGTACTTTCTTTTCAAATTTTACAATTAACTGCCATACAGAGCTAGTTATTGAGATGTATTCCTTTGGCACAAGAATTGTTTGTGAACTGCTATACTGTAAATATTCATTTACTCAGTTCTAAACAGTTTGTGCTTTTTTAGTGTTGACATTAGCCCAAGCTGCTCAAGAAAACCGGACACATTTCAGTACTGTGAGTATGCTTACCTACATCCTTGGTAGACCCTGCACACACAGGTATATTCTACATTCGGGTAGGGGTGCAGAAGTACAGAGAGCGTACCCATTATTGTGTGAATTTTATCTTGCTGGACTTACAGGGTTGCTGTGTACATGTTAGTTTATCAAGGCAAGTAGTCTGTCTGCGTAACTCCCAACTGTGGATCTATCCACATGGTAGCCAGAGAATAGCCTGTTATTTTTTGTCTGTGCACCACACAGGTCTTTTCAGCAATAGAGCAATGGCATTGTTACAGTTGGTTACACCCAGTACATGGCTACATCCTTTTGTATTTCCGTGTTGTATTCCTACATAAGGGTATGCTTCCGGAACTCCTTCCAAAGCTATTTGCACAGTGTGTAACAGCAGAAAGGCTGCTATGCCTCTGTGTTTCTGCCTCTACCAGACCTCTGAAACACTCAGGTACATATTTGAACAGACTCAGGGAAAAGTAGAGAAAAAGTCAGGGACACCTTTAAAATATTAGTGCCATTAAGTTGAGACTTTGAGAGAACCAGAGCATATGGATTATTACACCTTTTCTGAAGTAAAAGAAGTGTCTAACTCTTAATTATTGTCATTACTCATTATGTGTAATTCACCACCTTTCTAGCCAAAGTCAGTAGTTTTCAGAGGGATTCAGAGGGACAGAGCTAAATTGTGTTTTAAAATCAGGGACATCCCTGAAAATTAGGGACAGTTTGGGAGGTATGGCCTCTGCCCTAAACAGATATGCCAGTGTTTGTCCTGCTGTGATACTGTGTGGGGGTTGCAAAGTGATGGTGTAACATTATTTCCTGCTAGAATGGCTGCTTCTCTTATCGCAGTCATGTAATGTAATCCCACAACAACTGTTGGTAAAGATCTGCAAAAATAAGTTGTGTGGTATGGCATTCCTACTTTTCCTTTACATTCACTCATTCTGATGCATGATATATTTATTTCAGCACCAACGTGTTGTATATCTACCGTAGCTAAGTGGTACTTCATGCAGTGTAGTGTGTACAAGGTCCCAGGTTTGAGACTGACTGAGGTGTTTTATTTTGCTGCTGAGCAGAACAAGGGCCCTCACATACAGAGTGACTAAGGTACTTTTAAGCAGTTGTAAGTGGGTTTGCACGGGTTTGTATAATGCTTAGCAATGCTTAGCTAAGCGCAAACAAGCGCACACTCACGCAAACCCGCTAACTACTGCTTAATAGTGCTTACTCCATGAACAGGCTACCATTTCTTTGAAAGAAAAGAAAAATGGGGCGATAGGAAAGTGGTGAAAAAGGGGCACAAAGAGGGAAAGACACTAGGGAAAATAGCTCAGGATGTGCAGGACAGGTGTAGAGAAGGTCCATAGCTGTCCATTTCTTTAACAGTAACAGCTGTGCATATGGAATAAATTTGGAGGTAAATATGAAACCTTCAACCCCTGAGAGAGGGGTGAGGACAACAAAGTATGCTGTAATGCCAATTAAATTACATTTTATATGTCCAGGGGACATTTTTGCAAAATGGGAAACTATGTATGGGGTGTAATTTTTTTTTGGGAGCAGATTGCCCTTTTTTTCAGGTGAGAGTGAAATGTGGGGTAGGGGAAGTAGGTATATTTGGGGAGGTAGGTTGGGGAGGTAAAAAGACAAGACAAACAAGATGCATACAGGGGCAGAATATGACACATGTGGTGGGTGAACCCTATTGATGGGAAGGGATGTTTGGAAAGTGCAAGCCCATGAGCCCACAGATGGCAACAGTGGAACTGAGATCCCGACACATGGGCAGTCACCACTGCACTTTCACAGCCAGAGGGTGGCTGTGCTGGGGGCTGTGTTGGAGGGGCAGGCTGACCAGGGAGTTGTGCCATTCGTGCCTCAAGCTGGCATAGAGGTTCTGCAACAGAACGCTCGATCTCTCTATGCACCACAGCCTGGACCGTTCGAAGGGTGATAGGTTGCCCTCCTCTGCCCACGCTTGCATGGGGGGGCCGAGACCCATCACCTGCATCGCTTCCACTCGAAGGTGGCAGAGGCCAATGGAGGAGGAGGTCCCAGGCTGGGCACCGGACCTGCTGGTGCCAGGTGCCATGGCCAGATGAGGTGGGACAGGTGGGTCCGCTGGGACCGGCCTTCCCATACGAACTATGTTTTGGAGAATTTAATAAAGATATGAGTTAGTAACAGTCAACAGCATTCCCAGTTAGTTATGGGTATTAGCACTGCTGAAGTATTCCTTCATATTAACCCAACACACCCAGAGTCTCAACAGTTGAAAAAGCAAACACCAACACATGGCACATATATAGAACAATAGTGGACATTACAACAGCATGCAGGTTTAATTGATGGCAACAGGCCACCAATATTGTGGTATTTGAACAGGGCACATGCATATAAATTAATGCAAAAATGTATAAACCAATAGGACATATATCCCAACAAATGTTTTGAGATTAGACATACCCATTGAGGTGTGGAATTGCATTTTTTATGCACATACAGTAGGGTGGAAAAGATAGCTCAATTAACAACTTATATATCCTTCTAGTTTACACTACATTCCTAGTAACTGCAGTTATTTGTCCCTTACATGTATTATCACACTACCCAATGTCCTTTTATTGTGCAATTGGATTTTGCTAGATCATTATATACATGAGCTGTATCTGACATACAAACTGTCCAGTATGCAGATGTTACTGCTACATATTTTGAGAGTTGCTCACACACACTACTGTTGAGATGGTACACTGACAGCTCTACTTTCATATAATTATCTAGATGTGTTCAGGTGAAATTATCAGTTATATGTAAACAGCTCGCTACATTTCTGGAAACACACTGACATTTCTGGGGAACACAATACCAAGCTACTCATGTGCCATATTAACCTGTACATACTGGGCATGAACCAACAGTTAAAGGCTGTAAATATGCATAAAAGCTATTGGCACTCCCTTCATCCACTTTATATGGGCCTACCCAAGTGTGGGTTAACTAACACTGCTTAATATAACAGTACTATTTCTAAAATGCAACAGTACAACAACATATCAAAGAAAATCACACAGATGCACTCCAGGATTATACCTTTATTAAAGATTTATTACACCTTTATTTATTGTGTTAAAACAAAGAAACAGCACCGGAGACTCTACTGGTAATAAGAAACTTACAAAACACAAACCAGATGACAGGAGGACCGCAACCACAAAAAGATTTATTGTATTGTGTTAAAACACTTTTTTGAAGGCTCTCTCATTTATTTTATATAACAGTACATGCAGAATAATTATTAAAGAATTATTATACGTTTATTTATTGGGTGAAAACACTTTTTTGAAGACTCTCTCATGTATTTTATATAACAGTACATGCAGAATAATTACTAACCTGCCTGGTGATGCAGCCTTTGCAGCCTATCTTCATGGGCTTGATGATTCATAGCCCAGACACCTGCAGCTGTGAAGTAAATGCAGTGATAATGAGATGTACCTATCCATAGTATAGACAAGAATAGCAATTCTTAAATACTTAATACAATGGCTACTTACTCAGTACTAGGGCATTTGCCATCCCACGGGCTTCCTGGATCCACTGGTCCAGTTGACCTCATTACGTTGCTTCAGGTCAGAGTAATGGCGTGCCTTCAATCCTGCTCACCAGTCTGAGGAATGTCAGTGGCACTGGTGTGATCACAAGATAGACAGTTCCAGGCCTCCATTTTGTATTGGGTGCCCTGGTACTGGCCCCGCAGGAGTCTTTCCTCATGATTGTGGACAAGGAGCCAAACCATTACTTTGGTCTCCTCAATGCCCCAATGTTGCACTCAAAATCGAGTGCCTTCTCCAAACACTGGCTATGCTGACTGCAGAAGGGAGCTACAACCAGTTCTGGCAAGTATTCCAGCCTGTGGTGCTTAAATATGCCTCATTTCCCGCACTTATTTGTGATTGGCCAGTTTTGAAAAAAACTCAGCTGTAGAGCACACTGTAACCCAGCTGATGTTAGCAATGTTCAATATTCCTTTGATAGATATGTGTTTGTTGAAAGTGCATGGTTATGAAATGCTGTCATGGCTTAGTGGTTATGTACTGGGACTATAGTGCACAGTATCCAGAATTCGAGCCCGGTCACTGTTTTTTATTTTCCTACTGGTCAGACCTGAATGATTAAGGTACAGTAAAGGAGGTGTGGCCATGTTTAGACAACTTTGCTCAAAAGCTTTGTGTCCGACTTATGCTCAGTGTTGGCCGGTGGACATCACCTGACATTCCCCTCGATGTTGCGCTGGATTTAAGCAGCGAAAGAGCTTCGTACAAGCAATTAAATATAAATATGCTCAAAACTGGTAAAATACGCTTAGCAATGCTTTACATTGTGTAAAATAAGTTACTCATGCATCAGTATGCATAACCATTTCACCTTCATATATATATATATATATATATATATATATATAGAGCTATATATAATTTGTTCACTACTACATATAACTTTTCAATGCCTTTTACAAAACTTTAAATAATACATGTCAGGAAATATTTTTGTTATACAGATTTCCAACAGAAAATGAAAAGTGTAGTGGTGGGACTCGAACCAGGAATGCCTTCTCTTTGTGCGAAGGCTCTAACCACCTAAGCACTATTGCTATTTTGCTTAATTTGCATATTTTTTTCTTATTATCCTGTTCGGTCTCTAATCTCCTAACTGTAAGCAGCAATGGAGCAAACCATAAACGCCGCAAACAACGTAAACTCTCACAGACAGCTATATCGGAAATGAAAAAAAAAAGAACATTTCCTTTTACTTTTTATATTTGTACAGGGTTTACTATATGGGGGAGTTTAGTGTTAGAATTTGCGCATGTGAGTGGACTCGCTCATGTAACTAGACATTTCCCGATTTTCAATCTTGCAGGGGCATGGATTTTTGGACTGATCGGCAGTCCGACACACCCCCTACACTCACCCACCATCCGTGTTAGTTTTAGAGTTGAGGCAGTGCACCCTCATTAATATGCATTGTGCACTGCCGTCTTACTCTTAGACTGGCTCTTCCGTGTAAGACTAATTTAGTCTTACACGGAAGATTAGTGAATTCTGGGGCATGTTTCTGGCACCAGTCATTTTGTCTGGGTGAGACTCTCTTGGAAGATGTCCACATCACTAGGGGAATTGATAACAGCAGCCAGCAGCTTGCAATCATTTGTAAACTTGGTTAGCCATAGCCCATTGGTTTGGCCTGTGCCTCAGAAAAGTATATCCCAAACAACAGAGACCTCAAGACCTTTGCCTTGGGTATGCTACTCTTAATCAGTCTTAATCATTACTATAATTTTAATAAGGTGTGTGTGATGTGGCAGGTCTGAATATATACATATGTTACCACAAAAGGGTGGGATCATCATGGTGGCCAGTGGGAACATAAAAGAAAACTACTGGTTAAATTCTTGGTTTTGATAGAAAATATATTTTATTTTATTTTATTAAACTGAGAAACAGGATATCATTATAATTTACGATGAATATATATATATATATATATATATATATATATATATATATATATATATATGTATGTATGTATATATATATATATAAATATATATATATATATATATATATATATATATATATACATACATACATATATATATATATATATATATATATATATATATATATATATATATATATATATATATATATATATATTTTTTTATAAACCATAAAATTGGGAGTGTACAGTTAGTCTCTACAAAACAATCTTGGGGTAAATGTTTATCTGCAAGATATTCTATTGAAAAGAAGGGTATGGGGTTTGGTGTAATAATGGGCCGGATTTACGAAGGCTTGCACGGAGTGTAAGAACAGTGTAAGATGGCAGACAGGCAATATGTCGTTTGCTTTTCGGGCGATTCAGCAATAGTCGGTAGAAGCGTGCATGAGGCTTCAGCTACTCTTGCACGGTCAGTGTTGCTGGTAATGCAAATTACCTCATTTGCTGCAGAAAGCTGCGTAATGAGGTAAATTTGCACTGAATCCAGGAACCGCTAACCTGTCCATGCGAAGAGAGTAGTGTTATGTGCGAAATGTACTCGCTTTTGGTAACGGAGTCTGCGTTCTGCCAAATAGCTAAATGGAGAGCCACGACAGCTCCAAATAAAGGATGCATCTAGTTAGAGAAGCATGCCAATGGCCAAATATAAGGCCATTGGCATTTTACCAATATGTTGTAAATCCTTCTAAATCCACTGTTGTTTTTTTTCCCCGATTGCCGATGTTTAAGCCTTGGCGCGGTGTCGCTCCAAAACATGCTTTTACGCGCTTTTTTAAATAAAAAGAAGTAAAAGGGAAAAAATAGCCACATATTGCTTTTACACTAAAAAGCTTGTTCTGCCATGCAGAGTGGACCATGGCAGGCTGCAACAACATGGCCACTGGAGTAGTGGTTGCTAAAACAGTGT
>NW_025053388.1:0-10228 GCF_019279795.1 Protopterus annectens | reverse complement strand
TTTGTTGCATATGTGTGTGCAGTCTATAGCACTTACCACCTCCAGGGTATTCTCTATTTGGTGGAACGATTTGAATATTGCACATTGATGCCTCATGGGTGAGAAATATACGTGCAAACTGACGTGCTGACGTAGCGTCAGGAACTGGTGGAGTACTCTGGATGCTGATGCTAATGATCCCCATCATATCCCCAGTTGACGCTGGAAGGTACCTGTAGCTATTATTCTTGAGCCTACACATGGTATCCACTGGGATGGGTTCCCTCTGTTAGTTCTGTGTGTGAGGCGTGGCTGGCACAGCTCAACAATTTGCTATGAGGGGTCCCTATCCACCCCTGGTGCCCACTATCTCCCAGCTCATGTAGCCCTTGGTAGGCTGCCTGAGATCTGTACACTTTCTGTCTCTCACTATGAGTTGCTTGGCAGCATTCACATCTCCTGCCCTCAGCCTCTTCCACCTAGTTGACCCAGCCTTGTTAACTGTGCAGCCCCTAACATTTTGCTATTGTGATGTTAAAAGTTCGCTTATTTTACGGTGGTGTAAGGGTAGCCAGTGTTGGCTTCCCTCCATCAACTGCCAGGTCGCTGTACGATGCAGGGCGCAATAATGAATGCTTGTGTACTGGCTTCCCTGAAGCCTATCACACAATTCCCCAAATCTGGCATTTAGCGCAGCTGTACAGGAGTTTTGCCAGTAGGGGACATCCCACATGGTCACCTGGGGGATGCTGGATGTGCACTGGAGCTGGCTGATGACACCCATCAGAAATGCACACACACCTAAACAAGAACTCCATATTGAGGCATATGCACAAACAGAATCATAACAAGTGGCATTTGGGATGCTCAAGTCTCATGGTTCCGGTGCCTGGACACATCGAGTGGGCCTTGCAGTACTCCTGGCTACACCCTAATTATCTGTATGTGCCATGATACACAATATGATCCTGTGGAAACAGCTGCAGCAGGAACAACACGGGCAGAGCCACGCTTCACATTGCCAGGGCCTGCAGGCACAGGTGACTCAAGGAGGAACAACCTGACCCTGCCCAGTAGGCAGAGGCATGCCCGGTATGGCCTGGCCTTCGGCAAGGCAATGCATAGCACATACCTGATACAGGAGGGCCGAGAGATAACTCTCTGGCTCTCACATACAGAAAAAGGGATGCAAACATTTTTTCTGGCCTGCCTAACCATGTGTAGAAGTGTACTATGTGCATCTGACAAGCAGCCCTGCCTTTCACCCTCAATACTGGGACAACCACAAAGGTAAGTGACTTACACATGCCAGTCAGGGGGAGTCACATGCCCTACAACAGTCACAGCCAACTGGGACAGGTACGAGCAAACGCACAAACAAGTGCTGTGCTATGGCCTTTGAATGAGGGCCTATGGGTAACCTTCCCCTAGCTACACAGACAGACTACAGGCCAGGCAGTGGGATATCCCGTTGTGAGGATGGGAAGTCAGACCACTAATATGTAGGTAATTAAAGCTAAGATCTGTAGTACACTGGTATGCCTCTAGCCAACACAATAGGTAAGACTACAGACTGGGCGGAAATGCGACACTCTGGTAGTCCTAGCAAATGTCTACAAGTGTCAGGTGCCCCATCACCAGACATATAGCGCGATGGTGTGACCCCCAATCCTGTGTAGAAAGGTAGAAATAGTCAGGTGTGCCCCCCAGCCTAAGAATAAATGTAACAGTCAGGTGGGCCCCCCCACTGCTGTGTAGAAATGTAGAAATAGTCAGGTGTGCACCCCCCGCTATGCAGAAATGTAGTAACAGTGTGCAAATAATCAGTGGATACCCTGCAGAGACAGCATGCTGCAATGATTACAACACAAAGTCATCATTGCAATTACCGCACTACCTGGACTCCAATCCACACATTCAGTACAGATGACCATACTGTAAGGCATGCTCATACACCTAGAGAAATGAAGGCAACGCCAGTCAACAACATACTGAAAGGAAAGGTCCATACTGGCATGCTCTACACATTTTAAACATAAAAGCGAAGGCTATGTCTGCAAACACCAGTGGACCGTGATATATCTGGCAGTCACAGTTGTTAGTGCAGACATCAGTCAGCATGCACCACTCATGCCTGGAACAATACAGTGGATAGGAATACAGATATATGTAAGGACAACACTATAATAAGAAATGTAGATGGACATAGATGTGGAAGGGGTGAATGTGACAAAGAGCCATCCAGGTCTGTCCCACCCAGCACACAGCTGAAGCGGGCCCCGAAACACATGAGGTGCAGATACCACTGCAGATACTAGCCACCGGGTATCTGTCAGCATTACAGATTATGTGGTGTATGTGCTAGCTGGGTAAACATGACTGTACAAAGGAAGTAGTCATCTAACAACCGTATACACGCACCCGTGAAATATAACCCCTGTGTGCCTGCATGGCATGTCAAACTAATTAGATGAATGGGTTGGTGGCTCATGCACACACACTGCCCTCCCATAGCAATACTATGACAGCCTGCTGAGGTCATCCAATGAAATGTGCACCTTGGGAGAGAGCTTTCGTAGCCTAGTAATCTCTGTAGCATCCTCTAACTGCTTACTGCTGTAGTCTTATAATTCCAGGGTGGGTTATTCAAATCCCAGACTTGGCAACTGTGTGTCTATCTGACTGTGTAAAGACCAATGCTTTTTAGGGTAGTCACACTCCCAACAATTTAAATGCTCAACCTTGGCAAGGCTGCTGATGTCATCCACCTAGAAATGCACCTCTGGGATGATTGTACCCTGTAATCTCTAGCATGTCCTGTAACTGTGTACTCCCAGTGTGATAAAGTAGATAGTCAGGTGTTCTAATCCCAGACATAGCAAGTGTGTGTGTGTCTGTCTGACTCAGTGTGTGGAGAGAACAATGCTTTTTAGGGTACTCACACTGCCTACAAGTCATATACTCATCTTTGGCAAGGCTGATGTCATCCACCCAGAAATGCAGCCTCTGGGAAGGTTTACCATAGTAACTTGTAGCATGTCCTGTAACTGCATACTGCTGAAATGTGATGTAGTATTTAGGTAGGTGTTCTAATCCCAGACATAGCAAGTGTGTGTCTGTGTAGAGAGCAATGTTTTTTAGCATACTCACACTGCCTACTAGTCATATACTCAACTTTGGCAAGGCTGCTGATGTCATCCACTTAGAAATACACACCTGGGAAGGTTGTAGCTCAGTAATCTCCATAGTGCGTGCCATAACTGTGTACTACTGTAGTGTGATGTAGAACTGTGTTAGGGTCCCATCCCCACCCATGGCAGTTGTGGATGTTTTGTGTGTGTTACAATGTCTGTGTGTAGGAGCACGCATTTTAGGCTAGTCACACTAGAAAGTGCTGGATGTGTCTGATGGCCCACTTGGCAATACTGCTGATGTTATTCATTGTGAAACACACCTTTGAAAGGGGTTTCCAAAGCATCCCCAGTATGGTGTGTCCTTATAACAACCCATGCTTTATAGTGATATAAACATCTGTTAGTTCTATACCCACACACATGTCTGTTGTGATGTTTGTGTGTGTGTCACTGTCTGTGTAAAGACCAATGCACCAGGTTAGTCACCAGCAGTACACTTCAAAATGGCCTACTGCAATCCTGCTGGATGTCATTCTGTGCAAATACACCTGGGGGAAGAAGCACCAGCAATCTCTGTGACATGTACTATAACTGTGTATTTTAATAAACTAGTTAGGTAGGGGTTCTACCCCAGACATGACAGGTGTGTGTGTAACTCATGTCCTGTGTGGGAGGTGGTTGCGAGGTAAAAGGACATCTGTATATTGTGGAGTGGGTTTTGTGATATTTCTTATATGCAGGCTCTACTATATATCACACTATCCACCATACAGGGACAATAGAGATCTGAAGTATAAGCCAACACTAAGGACTCTCATTTTACAAAGTTCAAGATGAATGCAAACCTGGGAGCCATTATTTAATCCCAAATGATGTGGATACTCTACAAAAGGGCCTTTACAGAACAGATGCTGGTGCCTGTTATGGCCTGCCCACGCCAAGAAATGTATTGTTATCCCTTTGGGAAAACATGTACTTGAATTATCACACAGGTGGCAGTATACTAAACACCAAAGTGTGATAACAGACTTAGGACACAGGACAGTGGTCTACTCAATAATCACAGACACACAACAGTCAGGAAACCTATGTGGGCACACCTCATTACTAAGGGTTTTCATCCAGAAAAAGGAGGTCATTGTCCTGACTGTACTCATCACCATTAGACCCATTATAGAATACAACACCCCATTTGGTATGCGTACTCACAAGACATCTGCAACAATCCGGAAAGGCCACAGAAATATTCTCTACTAAAAGAATCACATGCCTAAAGCAGATTCCCATGCTGACTACCTTAAAACTCCAGCTATACTCTGTCGCATATCATCTATTCTGAGGCAATCTCTGCTTAACATACAAGGTTGCTGTCAGACCCAGAGCTGTTGGGACCTGTTACACTTAAAGAAATCCCAATCTGTCAGAGCCACAATACTCAGGGATTTAAATCTTGTCATCACAATAAACAAAACATGCTGGAGGGATAGGTTATTGACCCGAGACCACACTCTGGAATAGACTGCCCATACATGTTTACAGAGAGCCTCGCATGGCCTTCAAAAGGAATTCGATGATTGGATGTGAGAAAGGAAATTCACCCCAGGATCACGCCAGTCGCCCTGTTAACAGGGGTCCAGGAAGCAAGTAGTGGGAAGAAATAGCCAGGAATTGTTATATTAGGTTTGTATAGGCCCTAGGCCAATAGCCTAGTACCAACCTATGCAACCTTAGTAGTCCTATAAATATCTGAGAGGCTGAGGTGCAAAGCCACCCACATGTGACATCAAGGCCAGGCACCACAGTTAGCAAACCCCGCACACTGCAGCAGAGCAAACCAACCCATTTGGTCATATACACACATGCCGAGGCAACAGCCAATATGTGGGTAGTACATTGCATATTGGCCACTGATATAACTATGGAGTGATAGCAGTGGCTGCAGTGGGCATGGCACCCCTGTCCATCTTGCCAATATGCACGATATGCAGACAGTGAACCCACCCATGTTCCCCCAATGGACACCTGCAACACCTGTGGTGCCACCACATGTGACCCACAAAAGGACATACCATGCCTGACAACATGCCTCCTGTTTGGACAGATGCCACTGACAACAGGGAATGCCAATAGCATGCTATCAATTTAGCAGGGCAATCATGCCCATTACCATTTCCCCACCACAGGTGGCAAGACTGGCACATCTGATGATAATTCAGGTTCTCACAATATGGGCCAGATACCAGGCCCAGGTTGACAGTGGTTTTCTTTGACATCATATTGCTAAAGTGGTTAGAAAGACCTTCTACATTGCCCACCTGATCATGAAGGGATTCACATCCAGATCTAGTGAGTGTGTCATTGTTCCTCTGTACTCTTCACTTATCAGGACCACAATGATCGGCAATGCCCCATTCGGGATGTATCTCACCCGACATCTGCAGCAATTGGAGAGACCCCAAAAAGTTCCTCACCACCAAAAGGATAAGGACTCCCAAAAATCTGTCATATGCTGCCAGATTGAAGAAACCCAGCTCCTTATTCAGTCGTGATACCTGCCTGCTCAGAGGTGACATGTGCCTGATGACAAGGCCATGCCGTCCAACCCGAATTAATGGACATGTCTCCACCTCAAAAATCCAAATCCACTCAAAACCATCATAGAGCAAAGCGACTTAAACTTTAGCACTGATATAAATAGGGACGTGCTGGGAGGATAGATTTATCACCAGAGACTCCCTATGCCAGTGGAATAAAAATCCCCGGGGTCCATGTGAGGCAGAGCGTAAACCGCCGACTCAAGGTTCAAGAGAAATCTTTCGATCTGTGGACGTGGGAGATCGTGAGGGTTCACCCAGGAATCATCTCTGCAGTCATCAAGCTGGACAGAGGCACAAACAAAACCAATGGGCACAGTATTTTTCTTCATATAAGGGTGGCGTGCTTCACAATAATTTGGGCTAGCTTATAAATGCCTTAGGGCAGATAGCCTAGTGCCCATAAACCCATGAACCCAGGAACCTATGTCACTGTACATGCATGTGAAGGTGTCTACATCCCAGTCACTGTCCATGTCATGGACTAAGGAACACACACATGGCAAGTGATGCACAGTGGCTGGTCACACCCAGGTGACTGGATGGGGCTACAGTACCCACCTGTGTGGATAATGCAGAACTACAGCCCGGTCACAATGCAGACCATTGTCATGTGGCCTAATGCCAAGGTATACCCATTGTCGTCTTTGTATAGCCATCAGAGTCGACCTCCTAATACATCATATGCAGATGCATGTTGCAATGGCACTCCTGTGTTTGTTTCTGTGTTGCATGGTTATGTTCACATCCACACTACTACAACCCCCATGGCATACTGAAGCATGCTGTCTGGATGTCAGAAACCTCCTCATACCCTTTGCCCATACAACCTCCTCAAGATGATCTGCGGTGGTGGTGGCGGATACCTGCACAGTGATGTGCTGAGGCAATCCCACTACTGACAGCTGTACCCCTGCCCTGCCAAGTGTGTGTGTGGCATCCCTGTGGCGGGCTGTATCATACCGCACTAAGCTTAGCAGAGAGTGCTGTGTACATCACCACTGTGTAGTTACCATATCCTTGTTGCATGATACCATGATCACACATATGCTCTATGCCCACAACACGCACTCCATGGCGCATCTAATTAATGAAGGAACTGTATACAACATAGTCGCCTCAGGGGTTTATTGCTAACCCAGTTGTAGGTGCAGACACAAACATGCTTGCTTCACCACCACCCTCCTCGACTGCTCCTACTCTGTCTGCCTCACACTTCTGCTTGATGGAGTGGCCAATTTACACCTTCTTTTGCTTTAGGCAGCAGCATGTGTATTTTATGATGCCTGGGTGATCAGCTGGATGGCCCCTCTGCACTTACTTGCAGGGTTACCCCTAGAGCATATTGCATGTGTGCAGCAGCTGTGGTAACATTCCCATAGCCAATTCCATGGAACACACCCCAATATTTAGAACATCATGTTGGTGTTAGCCCTTTACTTATTGTGAGTAGGAACTAGAACTGTTGTTGGCAAACAGCATCTCGGTGGATTTGGGATTTACTTAACAACATACACTGTGAAACAGAACACACAGAAGAGTGGGATGTGTCAGGACCTGACTACAGACTATAAGTGCTGCTATACTGTATTTGAGTAATGGGATCTGCAAGACTTGTAGTATTGCAGGCTGGATTTGTTTGGCTGGGGGTATGCCTATTCGTATAAGACATATATTGTTTGGGGCCTCAACCCCTTTAACGGTGCATGGCCACATTTGTTTTTGTTAATCTACCATTGCTATCTACAGATGTATGTCCACATGTACTTATATAGATATATATATATATCAGCTTACATATGTATGACTATGTATATACCTACATAGATATATTTATGCGTACATACATGTACCTTTGCTGTATATGTAGACATATAGGCATGTATATATTCGTCGATGTAGGCATTTGCATGTATATATGTTCAGATATAGATATATATATATATATATATATATATATATATGTGTGTGTGTGTGTGTGTGTGTAAATATTTCAAAATATACTCTTATGTATAAATATATATATATATATATATATATATATATATATATATATATATATATATATATATATATATATATACATATATATACAGATATGTTGTATCTGTTTAGATATTAAAATATTTGCACACACACACACACACACACACACACACACACACATGCACACACACACATACATCTAGATGTTGGTATACATTCTCTGTAATTGCTGGCAAGACTGATAGATGAGGCGTTAAGAAAACATCAGATTTTATTTATATCTGTCATGGTGTAGTGGTAAATCACTTTGTGTATGGTGTGCAGGGACCTGAGTTTGAGCCTTGCAGAAGCTGCTCATTTTGTTGCTGGGCAGAACTATATCTAGATATGTGCATACATATATATATATATATATATATATATATATATATATACATACACACATAGATATAATAGAGAACATAACAAAGACATATATGAACACAAGCACCATTAATGGGGGTGAGGGGGCTCAAGAAAAATAAGTCCTACATGTATTGACATCCCTCCCAACCATCAAAACAGGTCAGCCCCGCAATACAATACCAAATGTTGCAAATGCCATAACCAGGACCTGGCACTACAGGGCCACAAGATGTTAACAGTAAGCCATCCCACATGTATTATGTCAGGCTGGTACTGATAACATATCGCAGTAAAAGGAAGTCTGGCTACTATAGTAAAATGTAATAATGTAAGCAATAAACAGTCCTAAGATACATATACACAAACACATGTATGCAGATACTTAGATATGCATATATATAAGTATGTCTAGGAAGATACATATTCAGAGGGTGCACACCATATCGAACAGCCAGTATCCCTACAGTTGCAACCTCATCCTATGGACAGTGTATGAGTCACCATATCAAAGACAAAATTGTTGCTCAAAACATATACCAACAGAGAAGTCAAAGGATGAACACAAACACAGTAAGTCTGTATACATAAGAAAGGTTTATTTGTGTATTCATTACAGTTGTATATGCCATGTCATAAGGGTTGATTATGCTTGAAATACATGCAAACAGAGCAAATGCAACTCTCAAACAGAGATCATATGTATTACAGTAATCCAAACATCACATCTGTTGTTGTCCACGCCAAGGCCTTCAAGTAGTACAACCGAAAGACAGACTGGGCCAGGATAACAAGCAATCAACAGTATGTAATGCAGAAGTACGCCCAGCGGTTTCTTAAGACCACTCAGCATGCAATCCTAAGGTAAGACCTGGCTGGCACAATGGTGGTATCTGCACACAATAATGCATAACCGAAAATCATCACAATCACACTGATGACAGTAAGCAGTAGGCCAGCAATGTTCGGGTAAAAAGGTGAAATGTATGATAATGTACATCCACATACCTTAAGGCAGCTTATTACTGGTAGTCCTCACATGTTGTAACACACTAGCATACCAGCAGTAGACCAGCAATGTTCACAAGGTGAAATGTATGGTAATGTACATCCCCATACCTTAAGGCAGCTAATACTGGGAAAGCGTCACAGCGTAAAACCATAGGATACCAGCAGTAGGCCAGCAATGTTCACAAGGAGAAATGTAGGGTAATGTACATCCGTATACCATAAGGCAGCTTACTACTGGTAGTCCTCACATGTTGTAATAGCATAGGATACCAGCAGTAGGCCAGCAATGTTCACAAGCTGAAATGCATGCTGATGTACATCCAAGAGACACCTGCATGTGTGGGTAGCCGCATACTGGTAGTCCTCACATGTTGTAACACCATAGGACGCCAGCAGTAGGCCAGCAATGTTCAAGGTGAAATGTATGGTAATGTACATTCAAGATACCTTACAGCAGCTACTACTGGTAGTCCTCATGTTGTAACACCACAGGATACCAGCAGTAGGCCGTTAAATGTTCTTCGCAAGATGAAATGTATGGTAATGTACATCCCAAGATACCTTAGTAGCAGCTTACTACTGGTAGTCCTCACATGTTGTAACACCTGGGGATACGTGGTGAGGCCAGCAATGTTCACAAGGTGAATGTATGGTAATGTACATCCAAGATACCTAGCATGGGTTACTGCTGGTAGTCCTCACATGTTGTGACCATGACACCAGTAGGCCAGCAATGTTCCCAAGATGAAATGTATGGTAATGTACATCTGCATACCTTATAGGTTCATAGGTTCATAGGTTTGTACTAGGCTGTCTGCCCCACAAGCATGAGGCAAGCCTAGCTAGAGTATATGTGGCTTACACCACCCCTCAGGATGAGAATATTTGCGCCCTTTAGGGTTTAGTTTACTATGCTCTGTCTAGTAGTGACACAGATGACCCCTGGCAAACCTACGATCTCCCATCCTCTCGGCTTAAAATTTCTTGAATAGTCAGTGAGGGCCTCTGGCTCAACATGGACTGGGATTCTGTTCAGAAATGTAGGAGCCTTCTAAGGCGAATCTGTCCTCCAGCACGTCCTATTTATTTCTGTGTCCATTAATTCAGGATTGGACATGGCCT
>NW_025053387.1:0-9362 GCF_019279795.1 Protopterus annectens | reverse complement strand
CATGCCTGACAACATGCCTTGTATGGACAGATGCCACTGACACCAGGGAATGCTGTTAGCATGCTATCAATGTAGGGGCAGAGTAAACCTGCTGCCCATTACCAGTCCATGCCACAGGTGGGTAAGACTGGCACATCTGATGATAATCTGTGTTTGCAACATGGCCAGACACCCCAGGTACAGTTTCACATGTCACTGTAAATGCATGTGGGAGGTGTGCACATCCTAGACACCATCCATGTCATGGACTAAGGAACACATACATGGCAAGTGATGCACAGCATTGGCCACACATTAGTCACCCAGTGACGGATGGGGATACACACACACCTGTGTGGGCAAATGCAGAAACTACAGCCCTGAGCCACAATGCAGACCACTGTCATGTGGTGATGCCAAGGTATACCCATCTACACTTGTATAGCCTGTGGCACAGTTGACCACCACAAACATGCAGACATGCACCCATGCATGTCAGTACTGGCATGTGTGTGTGTGTGTGTGTGTGTGTGTGTGTGTGTGTGTGTGTGTGTGTGTGTGTCATACTGTACATGTGCTGTGTCACCTTCATACATACCACAAGCATGTTGTCTGGTGTCTGACCTCTTGTGGTCCATGTGGTGCACTGCACAGTGATGTGTTGTGGCAATCCCACTACTGAGCTGTACTCCTGGCCCTACTTAGTATATCAATGTGTGTGCGTCCTTGTGAGAGTGTGTGTTGTGCTGGCACCTGTTCATGAACAGGCATGTGCCCACCTACCATATAGCTACCATATCCCTGTTGCAGATGTCACTCACCATCACATATATGTTCTGAGTGCTCCACACCAGGTAACCCATGTGGTGAATCCAATAACTGCATCAAACTGTGATATCACTACATAGTTGTGAGGGTTTGATACCCTGTGCTGGTGTGACACAAATATGCTTAGTTTACTCGCCCACCTCTCCTGACATGTATTTGCCTCTGTCTGCCTCACCCACTCCCTGTGGATGTGGAGACCAACACCTGCTTTGTAGGCAGCAGCATGTGTGTGTTAAGTGATGCTCATGATCAGCTGTTGTCCTCTGCACATTGCAGCCTCCCTGGCTGATTGCATATGGAACAGCTGTGGTAACATTCATAGCCAACAGAAACACAATCCAATATCTAGGAACATCATGTGGTGTTGGCCCTTTCATTCACTATGAGCAGGAACTAGTACTGTTGTTTTGGCAAACAGCATCTCAGATGGATTGGGATTTACCTCTACATGCATATAGGGCAACAAACAGTGAATGTGTCATACCTGACTACAGACTGTAAGTGCTGCTATACTGCATTAGGAATAATGTTGGATTAGGAATAATGTTGGATTCACAGTGTTTGTCTGGATATGGCTGTCATACATGTCTCTCAATACCTGCCATGTCAGTTCCATGGTTATGAGGAATCCCCATCTGTAGGGTCAAATGCAGACTGGGCAGTGTTGTGCCTTTGGTTTCATATGTTACCCACGGAGCATCTATCTGTGGACTGCAGAAAGTAGTATGAGGACTGCAGTCTGTAGATGGTGGTGTGACAGTTGACTTCATATCCATCATAGGACATATGTTGCAACAAATGTCGTTACAACAGTAAATGTATGAGGTTATCACAGCAACATGTCAATATTGGCCCTGTGTATGTACTCAGTACATCTGTCAACCTTTGTACATATGTCATGAAGTGGTGCATATGTGCTGTACACCATAATTAGTGTCATTATAGCTGATAACAAGCCAGTGATATATCAGGCTGCTACACATGTTATGTAGAGTAGGGTTTATATTTCATGCCATAACCTGGACATTCTGTGGATGTTTGTACAGTACTGAGGTCTGTGCACTTATGGTGAATGTTGACAGTGTGTGTTTTGTTAATATGTACTGCAGCCTGTGTACAGACTGTGGTAGATGTCATTGTTCTAGTTCCCCTCCTATCTGATGATACATGCTGTCCTATGTACCGTATTGGCATACATGTTTATGGCCATACACACATACCACAGACAGCCATCAGACCAAACTGTGTAGCAGCCCAGTATATGTAGGGTCAGTCTGTGAGTGGCACATGTGAGGATGGTGTAGAACAGATAGGCCATATACTGTAATATTATGCTAGCTTAACATATGTGGCTATGGCTGTGTTCACATTGGTTGTGGATATGCACCTTCACACAGGTGGATCTTACCCTGTGCTGTGATATGCCTGTTGAGCCTGCAATATATGCAGGTACATGTGCATTCCTCTATAAGAGATGTAGGTCAGTGTTGAGCCAGTCTGGCTGTAGCCTGCACAGTGCATTGTTACATGCCTAGCAGCTTAGTGTACTCACCCAGTGAGATGTCATGTGCAGATACTTGCCAGATATACTGCTGCCGAGCCTCCCTTACAAGTCATGTATATCAGACAGAGCAGTGGGATGCTGTACAGATGTATGTCAATATCTAGTGGGTAGTATGTGGCCATGGCACACCTCTGTATCAGGGGTCATTATGTGTCAGGCTAGACAGGGATGAATGCATACCTATGGTGACAAATGTATACCAGTTGTTATATATATATACCCATCAACATAGCTGTCTATCCATATTGTCAGGCATGGTACACATGCTGTGCATTAAGGGCTTATGTGTATACCTCTGGACTGTACAGGGTGTGTCAGAATTACCACATATATTGGCCAGTATCTCTTCTGCAGTCCACGCATTATATAGCAGTGGTACTACAATGATGTCTTTAGGATGTCTGTCAGTGCCATGGCACATGTATAAGGAGATGTGGCCTCCCACACACACCATGTCTGTGAAGACAATCCCAATGATAGTAGCAATAGTGTACTAATATACCTGCTATACATACGTGACATCCCTTGCACTAGACTTGGGACTATAGGGGCTGGAGTAGGGCTACACTTTATGTCTAGGACATATGGTGGAAATATGTGTACATATACTTATCCAGATGGCCATATAGATATGATTACACATGTGTGTAATTACCACTGACATGGCAACCACCCACTATAACTTTAACATCATGTGGGCATGGTCCTTTACATTACCTGTGTATGGACATCTTCCTGTGTAGCATCAGTGTTACAGACACATATGTTCACAGAGAACCGCATAGCCACATGTTGTAGGATTCAGGAACTACAGACATGTGAGCAGAGTTGTGTTATGCTTTTATAATCTGGTGTTACATGTGTGTGTGTGTGTGTGTGTGTGTGTGTGTGTGTGTGTGTGTGTGTGTGTGTGTGTGTGTGTGTGTGTGTGTACATATTTTACCTTATATACCATCTGTTTAAGCTACAATGTGGTTTCTTGCTAGAGATATGCCTATGTATTTTGTCTGTACACAAGTCCTGTGTAGATATTACATTTGCAGGTGTGTGTATGTGTGTTATGCTATCAGTATGGCTACATATTTTGTTTCTAAACTCAATTCCTGGTGGGTATGTTGCAGACTATCCTGTAACACCAGCAACTTGATTGTATGGGTTTTACATATGTGCCTGTGTTGCAATCTGTCCTCCACCTACATACCAAACTATGAACATATGTCATGCTGTTGAATTTGTTCTGTAGTACTGTGAGTATATCTACTGTCATTACCATGTCCACTGCTGTTGTATACACACAGTGGGGTGGAGCCATATGTGTGTATCACCTACACAATATGTGTGTATGCACTAGAGGCCAGTGTATGTAACATGGTATGTGGCCCTGTGTTATGAGTCTGAAGCACATACATGACCTCTGTTACAGACAGTTATCATGAGCTGCCATATATCTGGATGTATATATGTATATTCTATATTTACATACTTACATAATTGGGTAATGCAAGCCTACTGCCTCCTGCCATACAGACTGTTTTGTTTGTCTGTGCCTATGGTGTCAGTTATGCCTTGTTATGTAACAGTTACAACATTGATCACATACGTCTTTATCCTACAGTTTGTGCAGAGTGTAGTAGCTGCTGATCTATACATCTGCTACCTTCTGTTGATTGTTTAGCTGTGGCCCAGTCTGTCTTCACATTGTACAATTTGAAGCTTAGCCTGGACAGCAACAGTTTTGAATCTACAGACTACTGTATTAGCGTAACTGTTTTCATGGTTAGTACTCTGTTCATATGTTTGTCAGTGCTGAATAGCATGACAAAGGCATATAAACTGAATAGTACACAATTAAAGGTTTCCATTTCTGCAAACCTGTGTGTGTCTTCCTGGACCTCACTATGGGTATATGTTGCAGGCAACATTGACATATGTATGGGTGTCCTTACATGTCAATTGTTCAGGTGTTAACTGGAGGCATAGTGGCTGTCATTTGTGCACCTTCACATGTGCTTACTGTACATATATCTTGTGTATGTGTAGTCACATATCTGTCTGTGTGTTGTATGGGGATGTTGATCCACACATATTACATTTCCTATGGGAGGCAGACTGTACTGCATGATATTGCAATACCAGCCTGACATCATACAGGTATTGCTTACTGAAACTTCTTGTGGCTGTATGTTGTCTGTTATGGGATCTGCAACACTTTAGTGTACTGCAGGCAGACATATTTTGGTGGTATGCCTATTCAATCAAGACATTGTGTCTCACAACATTACAGTGCATGTGGACATATGTGTGTTTTTAATATGCCATTGCTATCTATGTGTATGGCCATAAATACCTATATAGATATACATATCTGCTAACATATATATATATATATATGTATATATATGCTATATATATATATAAACTATGTCAATACCAACATAGATATATATCTACATACACATATGTTACATTTTCATATGTAGACATATTGTGGACATATATATATGTGTGTAGGCTTGCATGTATATCTGTGCATATATATTGATATATATGTATATAGTTGTGAGCATTCTTTATATAGTTGTGAACATATATATATATATATATATATATATATATACATATATAGATATATTTGTATCTGTTTAGATATTAATATATCTACACACACATACATCTAGATGTGGTATTCCCTGTACTGTTGCATGACTGGACTGGATGATGTTTCTGAAAACATCAACTTTTCGTTGTATCTGTCATGGCTTCTAAAAATAACTTTGCCTATGGTGACTCCTCGGTTCAAGCACTTGCAAAGCTTTACTTTGCTCAGACACCCATACTGAGAAGGACAAGGCTTCTGACCTTACCAGCCAATCAGTAAAACAGCTCACTGTACCTAGCCAGACATGTCCAAAGGGCAGTTCCAGGCGTACTCTCTGGTCCAACTGGTGAATCTGGGCATTTTGAGGCAATGTTACAACTGCCACATGTACACAGACAACCCTCTCCTCCTACCACCAAACACTAATACATGTGAGAGATGCAATTATACAGCCAAACTGGAGGCTAAGCTCTCGCAACCCAAGACTGGACCAGACAGTCAAGAGGAGAAGGGAATTACTTGCATCATACCCACAGCCTCACAGACCTATGACACCAGCACCAGCAAATACACAAAAACATACTTGGAGGCTCTAAATAAAAATCTGCAAAAGCAACAGAGACCTCCAAAGCAGACATCCAAGCAACCTCCACCCCCCAACACAAACCATGAAACACATACTTCACAAAACCAGTGTGCCATGCAATCACAGACCATAAGGCAAAATAATATACCCAACACACTAGTAATAGGTGACTCTATAGTCAGGCACACTGACATCCCACTCACTAGGCTGAACAAGGAGAAGGTTACTGTTGCTGCCTGTCAGGTGCCAGGATCCGCCACATAACACAAGCACTCAGGTCACTCCAGAACAAGTACAAATACGACTCTGTCATTGTCCATGTTGGTGTGAATGACCTGAGTCATACCTCCCCGCACTACATGAAAAGAGACATGGAAGAGCTCTCTGATCACATAGCCCAGGCTATTATGATCCTGACCCTGAGTAGCATCCTGCCCTCACCAAGAATGATACCACTGTATAAAGAAAAAAATATCAATTTCAACAATTGGCTAAGGTTCTGGTGTCATTCAAAGGGGATCCAGTGTCTGTCAGCCTGGGGTGACATGCTCAACAAGCCCCGCTGCTTCACTAGAGACGGCTTGCACCTGTCACCCTTAGGCTTTCGAATACTGGCCAAGGCTCTTGCCACCCCCATAGTGTCTTTTTTAGGCAAGGCTCAAAAGACAAACCCATCACTGTAAACAGTAACAAAAAACTGAGGGTAATGCTACTCAATGCCAGATGTCTAAACCTCAAAATGCATGCATTCAAGGCACTCCTCAGTATGGAGAAAATCGATATATGCGCAGTAACAGAAACCTGGTTTAAGGCTCCAGAGAGCACCCCAGCACTACCAGGCTTCAACTCATACCATACATTTCGGCCACAAAACCCAGACTGAAATACAAAAGGTGGGGGCGTATCCGTATTCATCAAGGATACCCACACCTCCAGGTTATTGGCACAGCACAATGCTTCAGAGTTCATCCACATGCAATTAACAATGGGTAGAACTGCAATTCAAATTGTAGCTTGCTACAGATCACCTACCATGTCCCAGGACCCCCATTCTGCATTTCTGGAAACACTGGGAAACATAAAGGTCCTACCAAACACCCTGATATTGGGTGATTTCAATTACCCAAACATTAACTGGGAGACCTACTCAAGTACTAACTCCCGTGCCCAACATTTCCTAGAATTTATAAACTCAAACGCCTTGGATCAACTGGTCAACACCAGAGGTGACAACATATTGGACCTGGTCATCACCATCATGGGCAACCAGTGTTCCACACCAGAGGTCAACCCCTCACTGGTTAGATCTGACCATAAACTAATCACTCTGGATATCCACATTCTGCCGCCACCCCCAGTCAAAGAAACCACTGTGAAAAACTTTTCAAAAGCAAACTTCACGTTACTTAAGACCGAGGTGGAAAGTTTCAAATCCCCCATGCTAAAGGATAATGCTGCCCAAGCTGCAAAATCCTTTACTAATGCACTCTACAGGCACCTACAAGAATGCATTGATTGTGCTATCCCAAACAAAATCAGGACTCACTCCTCCAAGAAAAGGAAACCAGTCTGGTGGACCTCTGCCATAAACAAGCTATACAATAGAAGGAGGAAACTAGTACAGAAAAGAGTAAAATCCCAAGAGGGGAAGACATCCCTGATCAGTACCAGCAAGAAACTACAATACCTCATAAATTCATCCAAGTTTAGCTTCGAAAGAAAAATTGCCAAGGACTCAAAAGATAACCACAAGGCATTCTTTAGTTATGTCAAGAATCTAAGTGGCAATTCCCAGATCTGCTCAGAGTTAGTGCAGAATGGCACAAAATACACTGAACTGACTGATATTGCCAACATCCTGGCAGACAGGTTCAGTGCAAACTTCACCCCCCTCTCACCCCCAAAAGGGCCCATAACCATACCAGAAGAATGTAGTGCCCCTGAAATCACAGACACTCAGGTTAAAACAGCCCTCTCCAAAGCCAAAAACACAGCATCAGTGGGTCAGAATGAGGTGCGTCCTCTAAAAGATGATCTAACCCCTCACCTAAACACACTGCTCAAACTCAGCCTGTCCACAGGCTACATGCCCATAGAGTGGCGCACAGCAACAGTTATTCCACTTCACAAAGGTGAAGCCACAACAGACCCTGGAAACTATTGCCCTATAAACCTGACTAGCTTGGTCTGCAAGGCTATGGAGCACATCATCATGGATCTCATTAACAGAGACATTGGGAACCTCCAAACACTGGACCCTACTCAGTCTGGCTTTGTTAAGGGTAGATCATGCCTCATAAACCTGGTGGACTTCTGTGAGACAGTTACCAAGTTTATAGATGAGGGAAAGGTTGTCCACACAGCCTACCTAGACCTCGCAAAGGCCTTCAACACCATCCCCCATTCTGGTATTATAGACAAGCTCACCAGCCTGAACATAAACCCCTACATCATGAGATGGGTTGCCAACTGGCTCATGGACAGAACTCACATGGTAAGAGTTGTGGGAGCTAGGTCTGACTCTAAACCAGTTACAAGTGGCTTTCTCCAGGGATCAGTCCTAGGAATGCTCCTGTTCGGCATATACTTCTCAGAGGTACAGGCAAGCACAGGAGGACTATGGCTGACCAAGTTCACAGACGACTGCAAACTAGGGACTATAATTAACTCTCTGGCTGACACAGACATCCTCCAAAGGGTCTCACTGAGACAGATACCTGGCGTCAAAACCATGGCCTCAAGCTAAATGCCAAAAAGTGCATAGCCATCTCCTTTGGAAAAAACAAAGTACCCACAAATTACCATATAGGTGGTAGCCCCCTAAACACGGAAGACGAAAAAGGGATTTGGGGACACAAGTAGATAGTTATCTCTCCTTTGATAATCACATTGCCAAAGTGGTTAGAAAATCCTACTATGTGGCCCACCTAATCACAAAAGGGTTTGCATCCAGATCAAAAGAGGTCATTGTGCCCCTCTACGCATCACTCATCAGACCCATCATAGAGTACAACACCCCATTTGGAATGGACCTTACAAGACACCTGCAACAGCTCGCTTTCTGTTGCAGCAATCGACAGATTGCTGCTCGCTATATTTTTATCTGTGGCTGCATAACTGTCTGGGTTTTTGTTTTCTAATGTTCTTCCAATTGGCTCAGTATCTGCATATACTACGTAGTGGTTCAGGACATTGTCCTGCATGTGGTAGCTATTTGCTCAGTGTGTTTTTTATAATCTTTATAATATATATTTACCATCTCAAAAGTGCTTACTCCTCTCTGTACTCTTCTTTTCTAGACCTAACACCACTCTTACGTATTCAACTGCGGTACCACCTTTAACATTCTTATAAGAAAAGCACAGTCCGGGTCTGAACTGTCTGCAAACAGCTACAGTTAACTTTGAGTATGTGTCTACCTGTTTGAGCTAATCTTCATTTTCCCCTTTGGCTGTAAGCAGCCCCCCCCCCCCCACCACCACCACCACACACATCTTCCACTTTCTCTTATTCCCTTCTGTTAGCAAATAGTATCCATAACTGATCAATACTGTGTGTTTGTTAATTTAAACTATGACCACAGTAGCCTAATTTTCCTGTCAGAAATCATCTTGGTTCATCACCTCTGTTCAAAATGAGTTCCAGTAATTTAAACTATGACCACAGTAGCCTACTGATACAAGGTTATCCTGTTTTTCCACCTGAGAAATTAAGAAAAGACTTACAGTTTCAGAGCAGTCCTTGGTCAATTGTGATTGTTTCTTAACACATACTTGTCTTTGCTTTGTGATTGTTTCCAGTCATAA
>NW_025053386.1:0-11725 GCF_019279795.1 Protopterus annectens | reverse complement strand
ATGTGTCAATGCGGGTCTGAAGGGCCCGGGTAGGGTATGATGAAATTGCGTGTGAGGGGTGGGTGTTTAATGGTAAATTTCTCAAAGGTGATACTCTGTCGTATGCAGAAAAGGTGAACCGGAGGTGTACAAGGGGGCAGCGGGTGAAGTGGAAAGAAACACAACCACATGTAGAAACAGCTGCAAGACAAACAGACAGGCCATAGTGTAGAACACAATCCCACAAACATATGAATATGGAAATGTGTGAGACAAATGTATAGATACGTCACCGTCACATACCCACAGATGGGTTCTGATGGAACTGGCCACAACAAACGTAACACACCTGGATGCATAATGGCCTACCCAGCATACCCTCCACAACACACAACCTGCCACCATACCAGAACGTCCACCAAATCCAGCCGTACTTGGTCCACTGGTTTGTTGCAGATTGAGACAGAGAAATTTCTGATTAAATGCCATCCAGCTGACCCAGCCACTACCTCCATTTCTATTGATAGGGCTTCCAAGCTGCTCCTTACCACTACCATTCTTCCAGCTGACAAGGACAGCAAGACAGTGGAAAGGTTGGGCAAGAAAATATACACTTCTGCCACCTTGTCATTTAGGGCCACTAACTACCAAACTCACATGACCAAGTATTCCTTAGCACTACTTGACAAGGCCACTAAGGAATTAGCTGACATCCCAGATTGTGCAGCTAAAGCCTATCTGACCTCCCTGCTAGCTCTCACCTCTCAGGTGAACAGACACTCCTTAAGATGCAGCTATGATGCAGTTGATGCCTCAGCCAGGTCAGCTGCATCAGGTTCTGCCTTAAGAAGATATTCTTGGCTACGCCTTTAGCCCCTCCCCGACGACTTCAGGGCCAAACTTACTGATGCTCCTTTGGATCACTCAGCCCATTTTGGTGGAAATGTGACTGACCTTTTTAAGTCCCTGCAACAAAAAGGCAAGGAATTGCAGGACTTAAACACCTGCTAGTCTCACCCATCCCTAAATTCCACAGGAACTACCAGACCAAGACACAATTCATCAGAAAAACCTCTAGGCCTTCAACTCCCTCCAGATCCCCCCCTAAAACCTTTAGCCATTCTTTCAAAATCTTAAAAAATATTTTTTTCAATCTCTTAAATTTTTTACAAATTTCATACCCTATTCCAGCTGGTCCTGCAGCCAAATCTAAATTTACTGATCCTAATAAATTATCTAGCTCATTTAAATAAATCTCCTTCTCCAACTCTTTATTCTCTTTTTCTGTTAACTTTTTTTACTTTCCTTGTTTTTTGTTTTCACTACCTGCTTTTTGTCTTTAAACATTTCTTGTACATATTGTACTACACTATTCATAATCTTTTCCTCCCAAGTTCTTTCTATTTCTCCTTTTGCATTTTAATTTCTCTTATTACACTACCATTTTCCTTTACTAATTTGCTTCAGTAATTCAATTTTGCTTATATAACAATTCCTGTATTTTTTCTTGGTTTCTTTCATAATTCTTTTCTTCACAAAAGTGCTTTCTATCTTTATGTTCTAAAGCTTCCAATGCATTGTTATATGTTCTTTTATATTTTTTCTTTACCTACTTTTCTCATACCATATTACCAATGTAAAAGGCATTTCTATAGCTTTCCTTAAATACCATTCATCAATCAGACCAATTTTTATAAAATATTCTCATAGTAATATGATCTTTCCATAACTGTACTACACATCTCTTTCCTTCTTCGTTTCATGCCTTCTCATTTATCCCTTTTATTCATTTGCCAATTTTATATATTCATTGTTTTCTTTTATCTCTCACCATATTGCAAGATGATCAGAAAATCCCGTTTCAACTACCTCCCCTTCTACTATAACTAAACCTTCTGATACTATAAAATAATCTGTTTCAGTTCTATTCATAGCCCTTTTGTAAGTCCATGAATGTTTTGTCCCAAAGTTTTAACTTGCCACATCTTATAATGTCTAAAATTTTTCTTACATTAATTTCCTTTCTTTTTACGCTTGCCTCTTAAATCACAATTAAAATCTCCTGTTATTACAATATTCACATCTATTACTATATAGTCTACAATAAGATGAAGTAATATTTCCTTTTCTTTACAATTACTATTATAAAGTTATAATTTTACATACATTCAATTTTAAATTCACACTGGTTAATTTTCCCATTTTTTTCTAAATTTACACATAACATCTTTATTTCTGTAGAGTCTAGCTATTACAGAACATCTCTCATTTCTCAAATTCCAGATTATCTTTCCTCCCTATAGTTTCTCTGTTTATAATCTTTCTTCATTTGTTAAAAAGGCTTGCATGTTCTAATACATTTACATCACATGTATTGCACCACTCCAAAATTCCTATTCTTCTTACAATATTCTTTACACTATTCACATTTACAGAAAAGACTCAAATTTCCATTTTTCCTTTAATTCATGGTTTCATAAGTTCATAGCTAATTACTAGGCTAGCTTTCTTAACAGGCCATTCTAAGTCTATCCAATTCCCTTCAAGGTGAAAATCAAAACTGTATCTTGTGTCTTTGAGTTAAACACCTTAATCATTACAACAAGCCCTAATCATTAGCTGTATATATTTTCATCCATTTCCTTTTTTTTTGTACTTATTCCTTTAAATTTCATTTTTTTTTTCTTTTACCCTTTTACCAATAGAATATTTTCCCTTTTTACTACCTCCCAATCCATGTCTTCTTCATAATTTCAGAACCTTCTTCTATCTTACTCTTTTCATTTTTGCAATCCACCTCCCAGTCCATGTCTTCTTCATAATTTATTTCAGAACCTTCTTCTATCTATCTCTGACTTTCATTTTTGCAATCCATAAATGTCCAATTTTGTTACATTTATAACATTTCAATTCATAATTTTTGCATCATGTCCCATTTCCCCATAAATATAACTTTTTCTTTAGTCACAGTCACTTATCAAATGTCCTTCTTTTCCACACAAAAAAATGTTTTTTGTTTGTCCCCAGTATTTTACAACACCCTTATTCACCTCCACATTTATCATGCTAGGTACACATATACTTTTTTATCTTTCTATTTTTAACACAGTATTACAATTCCAGCCACCAGTCCATAAACCCCTGCTGTCATAAACTTTTGCAAGGTCCAGTACTTCTTTACATAAAGCTTTCAAATGTCCTTCCAAAGTCAGTCTTTCTACCTCGGTCTGAAAATGTACATGAATTTTCTTTTTTTCCCCTGTTAAATGCTTTTATCACAAAGATTCCATGGGTTATAATCTTTCTTTTTTCATATTCTCCAAAAAAAATGCCACAAAATGTCTCTTTGTTGATAAGAATAAATGCTCTTACCTCATGTGCTTTTACACCCAAAGGGGCGATTAAATGATCACACACTTCATACCTATTTCTTTGTCTTTTTTACCTTGAATGCTTGCCATGTACTTCTGTTTTACATTTTCTTCTGAATTCTTTTTTGCTATTCCACTTTTGCCTTCTTTTACTTTCTCTTCATATGTTTTCTTTTCCATCTCACCACCTTTCTGCAGGATTGTCTCTGCATCCTCCATTTATATTTTCTCTGCATACTCCATTTATATTTTCTCCATAATATCCCCCCCAGGAAATGTGTCCTTCATTTTCTGGCTCACTATGCAACACCATTTCTTTAAGTAAATAATCCAGCAACACTCCCAGCTGGAGGATTGTAATTATACATCTACCACTTGCTGACTCATCTCTGTCAAACAGATTTCTTTGAAACAATTCCTCAGAATCCTACACACATTCTCCAGTCTCGATATTTGCTTTCTCCTCTATTTTATTCACCATTCCATCATGAGGGCTTCTGTACCTGGAATGGAAACAGGAAGTGCTCCTCCAAAATGGGTACCACTCACAACAATGACAAGTAAGGGAAGTTCCCTGATGCCCTGGACAAATTTCTCCTATTAGTATAAATACCTCCTAGGGTCTCCCCTGAAAAGAGGCTACTAGCCTAGTCGGACTAAGCTGGTCAACAAAGCATAAATAAAATTTGGTTAACTAACCTTCTTACAGTTGGAGACTACAAAAATGAAGACTTTAGGTACCAAAAATCAAGGATAAATTTACCCAGGGACATTTGTAATAACTGGCAGACTATAATATTCTAACACCACAATGACACTGGCAAATCCCACTGCTGCTTACTCTTTTCTGTCACCATCATTCTGTAGTACCAATGTCATTACTATGATCTAGTGTGACTGCCTCATTAGGGCAGCATCTACCTTGGGGTAAAATATTATGGATACTCTCTTACTGCTGTAGCTGAATTTCAGCATGGTATTTTCCTTTTGCACAACTCTTTTCAGATGCTCCCATGTTCCTTTAGAAATACAATTCTTAGTACATATTGGACATTCTCATTCATCCACAACTCACAATTCCCAGCCCTGCAACATTCTCTTCCCTTTAAAACTATCCATTAACACATATTTTAGATTTTTCTGACCATTATATTCTCCTGCAGAAGGAATACTGCTGCTCAAACTAGCCCACTGGAACAATAATATATGCATTTGTTCAGAAATGGACTCAATACACTGAAGACTCAGGGAGGACTGTGTGCCCAAGGGACAGTTCTCCTTCCCAAGTGGAAAATTAGGGGATGGATCCAGTTAGCCTGTGTTAGAGACAAGGGACACAAATCTACTACTGAATATGTAGTGGTATGGACAGACGTCTTGATGGAGTGTACAGGGCTGCCTTCATCACTGGACATTATTAAACATCATCTCCCACTGGAGTAAACAGGAACACCTCTCCAGATACTCAATCAATCCACTGCTTCAAAAGCAATGAATTTGCTAACCCTTTACTGCCTGTCTAAGCTGCATAAAGGGAACTAACCACGCCGCCAGGTCAAACCACAAACTCTACAAAGTAAACCCTGATGAAGAGAAGAGAACCATTACTAACAGTTAAATCTGGAACAGTCATTTGCATCTACGGTCCACAGATGAGAACAAAGCACAACTGTTTTAGAAATCACAACAGTAGATGCTCAAGCAGTATCATTGTTGTAGCAAAATGTTACTATATATGGGAATCAACCACAGGACGATGTCCACTCAACCAGCCTAATTCCCAGTTCTCTGTTTACACAATGGTGCAGGATGACGTCCTCTCTACTTCAAAACATATGTCTCCTTTCCTTGTTAAAAAAAGACATCAGACCATGATGGCTTTCTGGTAGCAATGGAAGGAACTCGGATCACCAAATGTTTGGCTAGTTAGCCTGACCACTGCAGGAGCTGTGCTGGACATTTCTTTTATCTTTCTTTTCATTACTTACATATCGTCCCTTGGCTTTGCAACTGGGCTTTGCTCTCAGTCCTTGGCAAGAAAGCTTTAAGATGGCATATGTGGACAGTAGCTTTATACTGGGAACTTCTTGATGTCACAGGAGGAGGGCATCTGCTACACTGAGGGGGAAGGGGTCTGTACCCTAGAAGTCAGGGTGGACTTTGGGGAACTCTGTGGCTGAAGTTCTAGTAGTCATCACTGTCGACTCAAACCCTTTCTGTTACGGCAAGTTCCTACTATACTGTTCTAACATGCATCTAGTGTTGTTGACTGTTTCGTCACTCCACAAGGAGGGGACATTTGTGATTCTTCTTCAAAAGAGTGGGGGTAAAACTAAAGATGCAAGCAATAAGCCAGTTAGTTACTGCCAAAGTCAAAATTTTAGAACGTCTGGAATGCTGTTCCAAGACAGCCTGGATTCACAAGAAGAATGACATGGAAAGCGAATAGAGCAGTGTATTCTGATAACAGCTAAGTTGTATTAAAACAAAGTGCTAGACCTACAGGGCTATTCAAGGGGATGTAATATATTACAGCCTGATGCTACAAAATAACGAACCCCTGTTGGTCACTCATCACTCTAAGTGGAAAAATAATGTACCACTGTTGCTGGGGCTAGGGTGGTGCAACAATTAAGTACAGATTCATTGTCAAAAAGCAGGCTTCACAAAAGCAGTCTTTAGTTTAGAAGCAACAAAAACTATCACTTATGTGTTGCATTCTTTTCATGTTTTTTTCATAATACAAAATAATTTATACCAAGATCAGCCAAAGGGAGATATGACACTTGAATAACAGACATTTTACATTGAAAATGTATAAACATACATATATAATAAGAAACGTTTAAGCAAAGCAGACAGCATAATGGTGTGGCCCCCACAAGACAGTACACAGAGCCAGATGGTGGAGTGCTGTGCCTCCATCTTCTCCCTCAGCATTTGCCACACTATTCTACTACATATGATTAATGTCTTTACCCTGCTCAGTTGCACCATATTGTATGTAGGGCATAGTGTCATGATGATCTGGCAATATGCAAATTGGGTGCATAATAAGTTAATTTTTATGAATCACATTTGCAGGGCTAGTGTAACTCAGCACCTTCATCTGTATGGTTCATTGGTACAAGTCTGGCACAAGGGGTCTTCTGTTATGACTTTTACTCTGTGGCATGTTATTTTCCGAATGTGTGCTGTGCTAAATGTTAGTTGTTACAGGGCATAAAATAGCTGTAAGTAATTTCACTGGTTCATTATACCGACCAGGATTTTTCATTATTTAATTATTTGTTTGTTAATTGACTAAAAAGACTGGACTGAAGACAGTTCAGTGGGCACAAATTCAATTCAGGACTTACTGATTTTCATGTTAGATAATAAACAATGGTGAGAATATCATTAGAGACCAAAGTGGTGATACCTCTGTACAAAAATACTTTCCACTAGTTAGTACCACTTTTTCAAGAAACAAGGATTATGAAAAACATTTAAGAAACCATGCATAGCCAGAATATGACAGTTCTTTTACCAGCCATTTCATGTCTGTTTTATAATGGTGTAACATTCAGTACCAGTTTTTCTTTTAATACATATATTTATATTTTGTATGGTATCACATTGATGGCATATCTTTCAAAGTTATCAGTTTTTGCAAAGTAATAAATAGCGTGGTCCACCCTTCTGTTCCCTTTTGTATTAAAATCTGAATTTGCAATAGGTTTCTTGTACAGTCTCCAGAAATAATTGCACACGTTTACGTCAATTCCACTTAGCTGATCCTGTTCCACTGAATGGGCTTAAGGGCCTCTTCTCCTTCTCCCCTTAACGAATATAACAGTCTTTGAGCTCATACAGCCTCAGGTAAAAACATGTTGAGGTGGGCTCAAGTGATTGGAAGCTCCTTAAAAGTGAATCAAAGACATTAATGAAAACCATATCTAGAAAGCTCTGACTCAATTTTCTGTATGACCCAGACATGATGAGATCTCTCATCACCATCTACTGTGACTTTCTGAAAGTTAAAGTTACGTAAATCCTTCCTGACCTCCAGTCACAGTCCAGGTACATGCAAGTTTTGCAGGAAACGTCAACTGCTTGCAGTTTTTTTTACTTGGTATGTATGACCCCCCCCCCCCCCCCAACACACACACATATATACCTAACAATAAGTCACTTTTTGGGAGAATTCACAAGGACTAGGTGGATCTGTGGCACAATGCAAGATGATTTTTACACCAAATAATTTTGTTGTTGAAATGTTAGTGACTATGAGTACAGCATTATGGTGGCAGCTGTTCAGAAGTTAATGTGATTCTTATTTTCCCCCATGCCTCTGAAAGATATGCTGAATCGTGAGCACTGTACAAAATGTGAATATTACATTTACCAAAAGAAAAACTTACACAATGGTATTCATGCGGAACACTGTCATCACTTTAGGAATTTTTGCCACCGGCAGTCTGATATCCAACCTGACCTTCAGAACTGAACACCCAAGGCTGGGCTGAAATTACTTTACCTCAGATATCTTCATATACCTGGTATACAGGTGCCATCTGCCACCACCAGCTTCAGCTCATTTGTGTTGAAGAGTGTTGATCAAAAAATATCCATTTGGACACCCTTGTTTTTACTTGTTAAGTTATGTGGTATAGTGTATTGTTTGCGGGCAGTCTCATACGAAATGGACTTCCAGACATTAAGGCTCTGAAAAATGTTGCCAGTTGTGCTGGTAAGCAACACATACCACATAAAGACTTCCATGTCCCATACGTTTTCTGCCTACGTCCAGAGATTGGTGTGGCTAGGTATAGTATTTGCTAGAGGTTTAATCTGAAGACTGAGCCCTTTAGGTATACCAGGCCAAAGAGAGGATTGTATCTCTGTTGAAACCATCTTGCATACCTGTAGATTTGCAGCAGCAGCAGGATAGTGTGGATACCCATCCAATGAATAAAAACTGCATCCAAAGTAAGAAGCATAAGGAAGCCCAAAGACATGAACAAGTGGGAAGTGGAAGGAAAATGAGTAAAACTATCCCATAATTGCCCAGACATCTGCAGTCTATGGAAACATAGCAAATCCAAGGGGAAGGAAGTTGTACTTCCTACTGAGTGATCTATTCAAACATACCTATGTTAAGTTCCTCCGCAACTGCATTATGTTCTTCTTTTAGATCATTGTTTGAGTCTTGACTACGGGGATGCTTTCCATTGTCTCAAGATGGCAAAGAGAAGGCCTGCAAAATGATACAGATGTGGTCTGATTCCTAGAATGTACTTTGACCTGTAAAATGGCCACAGCAAATACAGCACCATCCACAGAATCAATACCTAAATCTAATCATTTAGAAAAGCCATGAGAGTCACTTGGGTTCAGATCCCCTAAAGGAATGTTGTGCCTCTAGAAGAGAAAATCTTATGAAATTAAGAATCCCATTAGGCTTGACAACTAACAATATGCTTCATCAAAGGGAGATCACATCTGTTAAATATTGGCTGTCATGCAGCGTGAGCTGATCAAAGCATTTAATACTATACTATACCTCATGCCAGAATTGTAAGGAAACTGATATCCATAAATGTAGATCTTTACATGGTAAAATGAACAGCCAGTTGGCTTAAAGACAGAACCCACATAGTCTGCTTGGCAGGTATTTCTTTAAATAGTGCTAAGTTAACAGGTGGAGTCCCCCAGGGGTCTGTACTGGGTCCCCTACTGTTTGGAATCTGCATCTCTGATCTCAAAACCTCTGGCTAACCAAATATGCAGACAACTGCAAACCGGGGGGGGGGGGGGTAAATATCAAAATCCCCTCAGATTTCTGCACTCTTCAAAAAAGAACTTACCTAGTTAATACCTGAAATACAGAAAATGAGCTTAAACTGAAAACAAAAAAAGTGTAGTACTCTTTCTTTCAGGAAACAGAAATTACACACAACATACAGTATATATGGTGGTTGAGGACTGGCATAATGTAATGTGTTTACCTTACAGACATAAGGTACGGTGTTTGATTCCCACTTTGGTTGCTGGCTGGTTATCGGCCAGCATGTAACAGTTTATTATTTAATATTTACCTTACCTATTTACCTATAAAGTATAACCTTATCAAATGAAAAGGTGGTGAGGGACCTGAGCACCTGGGTCAAGAGTTCCCTCTCCTGTGGCAACTGCAGCAAAGAAATCCTTCTACGTAGTACAACTAACAGCCAAAGTTGGCTATTCTCCTTTATGCAGCACTGATCAGATCCAATTATAGAGTACAACACTCCGTTTGTCATCATTTGGTATGTATCTCATCTGACAAATAAACTCAAAATGTCCCAGAGGTTCATAACAAAAAATGATCTCTGGTTATAATAACCTTAAGTTATCAGGACAGACTGACTCCCTGTCCCTGTGTCTTACACACTTCTGAATGGAGATCCATGCCTTACTTACTGAGCCATTAGAGATACAGTGGTGCTTGGCCTCCTACATCTCAAGAAGTCAAACAGCTTAGCTAATATTAAAAACAAGTCTAAACAGAAAATAAACACAATGTGACAGACAAAGAGCACGTCATCTCTTTCTCTGTAATAAACTTCCTCTGCAGGTTAAACAATATCATTCAAGATCTCTCTAAATAGGACCTGCTGGAGAGACAGGTATGTATCTCAGAAACTACCCCGTGTATGGAACAGGCTCCCCATGCATGTGAAGCAGAGTTCCTCCCTAACCCAATTCAAGTCCAACTTGGACAATTGGATGGAAACTGGAAATTCATCCCTGGTTTAGCACCTATGTCTCTAATGGACACAAGTAACCTGTAAATGGTTAATCTCACAGGCCCATGCTTATACTTATCAAGGGTATCAGAAATTGCCAAATATTTGGGATGCATGGCTAGCTTAAAAAGGCTGTTGTGGTTGTTAGCCTAGTAAACACCTATGAACCTGTAAGATCTTCCTTCAAACTAAACCTAAAAGACTGGATGAGCACTCACAAATTTACCCTGAGACCAAATGAGCCTCTCCCTCCTTGACCAAGCAGGTACAGCATGAGAATGAGCATTGGCACGACATACACGGTCTTTGGACTAAACGGTCTTGAAACTCCTATGAAACAAAACAGTGTAAGAAACTTCTCTGTGTGGAAGATTTTCAGTCCATATATTTCTAGTTAATCACTGTATATTAATCAGATCAGACAATAGTAGTAGAAGTAGCGAACGTAAACTCGTCAGGTCAAAAATTAATAATAGAAAATATATAATTACTTTTTGACCTGACGAGTTTATGTTCGCTACTTCTACTACTATTGTCTGATCTGATTAATATACAGTGATTAACTAGAAATATAATGGACTGAAAAATCTTCCACACAGAGAAGTTTCTTACACTGTTTTATTTTTTAGACCCACTCATACTTTAGTGGCCATTGTTTTGAACTGGGATACCACGGAGATTACTTGTTTTTTGTTGAAACTTCTATGAAACTGACTTGTGAGATCTCTTTACCTTACTCCACAGCAGAGGTTAACACCTTAAGCTCCTTACACACCTCCCAGGGACATGTCAGCCTTAGCTCCTGAGACAATGACAGAACTGCATAGAAAAGAATGACCACAGGCCTGTTGGACATCCAAGCCGAACAAATCCAAATATGTTTTTGGGCCTGTGATGCTTCCCCTCCGTTCCCACTTCCTGAAATCTTCCCCTCCTAGTAAGTGTTTTTCTAACTGACATCTGGTCTATAGGGAACTCAGGAGAGGAGATGGTATCTTCTGCATCTGTAGCATAACCTGGGGTGGGAAGATAGCTGTCAACAATCAGTCTAATTCTTTTCTCTACACTTTCCTGGGTGTTCTCTCTGCCTTTTGCAGGTGAGTAGTCCCTCTTCCTTTTAGGGCAGACTGGACTCCAGGCAAATGAAGAGTTCACTTCCATCTGCCGGTCCTGTAAAGCTTTCTGGAACTCCTGGACCAGAGGACATTACTGTTCTGGACACTGCACGGGAGTATGGCAGGTGGGAAGACCTAATCAACTTCTCAGAACACCAAGGACCTGTTGGGAGATAGGGAGTGGTGAAATGGTGAAATGTGCTTTACCTTCTAGGTTTTCTTATGAAGAATCATTTAATTTGAAGTCTTGGATTTTAGTACACAGGTGTGACATGCAAAATCTCTTGAGAACAAAAGCAGTGCCGAGAATACCATTGTCACCCTTCTGTTACAGCCAATGAAACAGGCTTCTTCCATGTGTGCCCAGGTCCAGGCATCCATGGAATTTAGCTACTTATTCTCAAGTATCACTCAGACATGCCAATGTCTACAGGCATGGCAGCCTCTCTAAACATGTATCACCAGGGCTGTCAAAAGGTAGATGCATGAT
>NW_025053385.1:0-9547 GCF_019279795.1 Protopterus annectens | reverse complement strand
CTATCCTTCGCATCAATTAAGATCCATGCCTCTGCCATTTCAGCTCATTACAATACAGACCCACCTATTTTTTTCACATCCATTGCTTAGGCAGTTCCTCAGGGGGGCCAAAAACATAAGACCTCCAAGGAGAGCACCAGTACCTGCATGGGACCTCAATTTTGTTTTGGAAAAACTCACACTGCCTCCTTTTGAGCCAGCCAATACAGCTGAGATAAAATTCTTATCATGGAAAACAGCTCTGCTCCTAGCAATAACTTCAGCAAGGACAGTCTCAGAGTTACAGGCATTAATGGCTGTGGAACCTTTTATTATCTTCCATCCGGACAGGGTTTCTCTAAGGACAAACCCAACATTTATGCCTAAGGTAGTGTCCAGTGTGGCTCTTAACCAAACCATTCATTTGCCTACTTTTTACCCAAAGCCACAGAATAAAGGGGAGAGACTTCTGCATTCTTTAGACATACAGACAGCTACGCTTCTACTTGACAAAACTAAAGCTTTCAGAAAGACTGAGCACCTTTTAGTGGCATATGCTGCAGGATCACAAGGAAAGGCCATCTCAAAGCAGACTATTTCAAAATGGATAGGACACTGCATTCGTTTCTGCTATTCACAACATGGCAAATCAGTGCCTAAGGGCATTAGACCACATTCTACCAGGGCAGCAGCCACCTCAGCAGCCTTCCTCAGAGGACTACCAACCAAGGATATTTTGGAGGCTGCAACTTGGACTTTAGTGCACACTTTTACTAAGCACTACCACTTACCTCTTTACTCTAAATCCAGAGCAGGCTTTGCCACTGCAGTTCTGCAGGGCCTTATAGCCACTCCTAATTCTGTTTAGACCCAGCTGCCCAACCTCAGCTTTGGGATTCAATCCAAGTGTAATGACTGCAACAGTGAAACACGATGAACATAGTACAGTTGTGTACCTACCATAAATGTAGATGTTTGAGTGTATTCACTGTTGCAGTTCCAGGTTACCCACCCTCCATCCCCCTATCTTTGCTGGGACTTATCTGTACTTCTCTATCCTATACAACCTATGTGGTGTATTTGCTTGTAGATGAAGGTACTGTTTATTTTAGTGCATGCTTTTATAAGCAATGTTTTCTAGCCTACCCTTTTGGGGGCACCTGACATCTGGGGCAAGAAAAACTGAAGAAAATGGCGTCTGCTGCATCTTTTATACCCCTGGCGCACTGACGTCTGATAAGAGGCGACAGCAACCAACGCTGGACCAGGACTTTGGAATTTAGACTGACTGCGGGTAGCCTGCCAGCAGGATAACCCAAGTGTAATGACTGCAACAGTGAATACACTCGAACATCTACATTTATGGTAGGTACACAACTGTACTTTTTTAATAAAAGAACAAAAGCTTTAAATCCATTTCATGTGGAGTGCGTATTTTGTGCCTTTATATAGTACAACACCTAATTAATCTCAAAGTACTAGTCTTACTAGTTTTTTACTCCTATTGTAATTACTTAAATGTCTTGCATGTGCACGTCCTATATTATGAAACCTATGAACTGTATATTCAAATTCCCACTTTGTATATTTTTACAGTTTTCACAGTATACTACATAACTTGTAGTGTAATCTCCTGGTCATGGTTCCATTTTGAGTAGTACACTACCCTGGTTAAAAAATATGACTAAATAAAACAAGTTACTCATGGATTATGATCAAAGGTCTTGGTCCCCGTATCCATAGCAGCTGTTGATACATCTGATGACCTGTCTTGCTGTGCTCTTTAAGAAGATTTTCTGGAGTGTTTCATGTGCTACTTTTCTGAACACTCTAAGAGGGTTATTTTAAACCACAATTCCTCCTTATACTATCCTCCCCCCGACTGTGGTGTTTCACAAGGTTCCTTATTGGGTTCTGTGCTTTTAACCAAGCGGTTATCCCCCAAACTGATTTTATTAATAACAATTAATAGGACAGGCCTGCAGTATTGCTACCATGCTAATGACATGTTGCTTTACTGCTCCTTAATGTGTGCCAGCTATGAAATCCCTGACTGATGAACTCAAATGCCAATGGATACTTATAACTAGTTCATACTTAACTGCAGCAAGGAGAGCTGCCTCCTCTGTGCACATAGTTCTCAATTATCCTTGATGACAGTGTGAAGTTAAAGGACCAAATATAATGAACCCAATGTGCATTCTAAGGATGACTGCTCTGAAGAAGCAACTTTTATATTTTATGGCCTGGCTATGGTCATGCTTACACAGGTTCGTCACACCTCGACTACTGCAACTCATATTACTGTCTTCATTTGGAAGGTTATAGCACAGTATCCACTTTCTCACTGTTAAAATTGCACAAGGAAGTCAGCCATCCAGCTACCTGTTTCAAGTTATGCATTGCCAAGTATACAAACAAAACTGTAGTGCTTTGCATGCAATTAAATATACTGTACAGTGTATTACTTTGTTTGTTTTCTACATGTACTTAGCAAGAATATAGCATACTTAAATGAAATGTACCTTTTAGTGAAATACGTATTATGCCTACATTTATATTTAACAACCAGAAATGCTTATTGTAACTTTTATTCATTATTTTAACTATTTTCTCTTGTACTCTGGCCCAGATTGCAGCTGAAAATGGCCTGCAGACCAGTTCACTCATCCAGTTAACACGCAACATGAAAGAAAATTAAACTCTTTTTAACCACAGTTTCTTGATTGTGAACTTGACTCCACCAGCTATTGCAATACTCCAGTGCATGGTTTACTTACTGATATTTTCAGTTATTACCATTTTGCACTGTTCATGTTTTTCCCACCAAGGATGATGCAGGACACATGCTGGGGATGAACTAAAACAGGAAATATTCTGCAGCAGTTATATGAAGTTGTCTTGGGACACCTCTCTCTCCTTTCTGAACTCAACACAAAAATGCAGAGTTAGAAGGGGTAGGTAAACCCAACAAATGAGGACAGGCACCAGAGTCAACTGATGGTCAGCTGTGTGGGAGAAAAAAACAGCACAAAAACAAAATTACACTATTTACTTGCTCAGGCTCTGTCAGTGGGTGTCTCTGTAATAACATATCATCTATAATGTTCTCAGTCAGACACATCTGGCCCTACATAACAAGAGTCTTTTCTACATGAAAGAGTTGTTTGCCCCATAATGTCTCTACTAATGTTTCCCACTACACCACATGAAGCTGCTAGTGGTTCTGTCGGTACAACCTGAATCTTCTGAAATTTGCTCCTTTATCACCTTTGTAACCTGCTACCTAGGTAACTTTGTAAGACCTATTTATGCCAAGAAATTTAAGAGGTCCCTTCGGATTTGTCTTTCTGCTAGCATTTCATGAGCATTTCACCACGTATCAGCTATTTAACAGCACTCAACAGTTTACATTTAATTTTGTATAACTTACTATGTCTTCAATGTATAACGACATTGCTGCTTAGTTTTAGGAAGCTATATAAAACTAAACCTGAATGTTTCTGTTGTGGAAAATTTTTAGGTACTTAAAAAAGTAGTAGCCCTCTATTCTGTGGCAACAGAGCACATACAACAAACAAAGGGGTAGCAAGTTATCAATGTTAAGCAATAAAAATGAAAGTTATGTACTTACCATAATGCTAGATTCCTTCTTGCCTTTCACCATCCATTTTGACAGATTGTTTCTCTCGCTTCAAGGATGATCTGAGATGGCAACACATTCAGAGCTTTCTCGAGCACTCATGCTCTTCTCTCCATAATGCAGTGCTCTAACAGTAGTACCTTAGAACAAGTTTGTCCTAAAGACAGATGGAAATTACTTATAAAAAGGAGCTAGAAAGCAATGAACTTGCCTGATGAAAGGCTTTAGGTTTGCCACATTATGATCCTCCATAAATGAAACAAAATATATTGTATCAATTTCAAAGGGAGGAAGGAAGGTTGGAAGGAATGTGGGATGCCAAAACAGACTGAGAAGGACAAAATGAATCTAGCACTATGTTAAGTATACAACTTATAGTTCCTATGTTGTCTTCTTCATCCATCTCAACAGTTGGGACGAAGTACCCAGCTACCACAATTCTCACATGGCCTCATGGCAAGATACCTATAAAAATGGTGGAACCATAAATAGGTTTTGCAAGTGGGAAATCAGATCCAGTTTGTAATACTTAGAAAAGGCATGCACAGTAGCCCAAGTTGCTGAAGCATATCATCCAATAATGGATGCGTCTGAAAAAGGCAGTGGAAGTTGAAACAGATCTAGAAGACTGTGCTCTTGGTTTGTTTGAGAAAGAAAGCCTTTGGAAATGTAAACAAAAGAAATGCAATCTGAGAGCCATCTGTACACAAAGATTTTAGAAACTTTGTATCCCAATTTGGTTTTAGAAAAAGATAAGAATAATTGGTCTTTCTGTAATGACTTTGTCACACAGATAAAATCTAAGTTGATGAATAACATTAAAGTACGTAAAGTGTTTTCTTCCCCTAACAACAGAAATTAGGAAAAAAAGACAAGTAAATGTACACTTGGTTTAATGCAGACTCAGTTGCTATCATAGGCACAACTTTTGAGAGAAACTCTGTCCTTGTGAAAAATTAAATAAGGATGTTTGCAGGACAAGGCCTGAAGTACTGAAAATCTTTTAGCCAAGAAAGAAACTTCAGTTTGACTGTACAGGAGAGCTCAAAAGTAGCCGGTCAGAGCATGCAACAGCAAGATAATATCCCAGTAAGGACTTAGATCTTTGATGGGAGGCATCGGCAGAAAACTGCCTTTCAGAAAGACTTTAGATAATTTCAGAGATGCAATAGATACATCACTTCAGCTCATGTAAAAATTGAAAATAGCTGCTAAATGAACTTTACAAGCAGAATAGTTGGCACCAGAGTGAAAAATGCCTGCCAAGAAATCCAGAATGGAAAGAAGAGGGTCTGGAAAAGGGGTCACGTTTGTTGTGCACTGCTAGATTGAATTTTTTATTATTATTTATTATACATATTTTCTCATACATTTTCCTGGTGGAAGGTTTCTGTGAGGTTGTCAATAAGCATACCAGTCCAGAAGGTAGTAAGGGGTCTTTACCCATCACTAGAATTAAAGAAACAAAAAAATTATGTACTCACCATAACGTTCCATCTGTGTTATCCATTTTCATTCTTCCTCAACTAATGGGTTCGGATCCAATCCCTCGGATCCAACTCGGCTGTTACTAAAGCCTGTGGCAACCAAAAATTTGTGAGCTTCTCCCTCACCCATAATGCACCATCCCCAAGTACCTCAGATCTTGTTTATTGATTTTTACTAGAAAGACGTCTGCAGTGCATAGAAAGAAAATGGAGTGAATAACTCACATGCCGTCAAATTAGGAGATGATGATACCTGGAGCTCAATATAAATGACAGCGATGTTCTCTAACCACTTCTTCCAGGATTCTTCAAAGAATGAGGGTTGGTGGGTGGGAAGTTGAAGAATGGAAATGGACAACACAGATGAATGTTATGGTGAGTACATAACTTCATTATTTGATGCTGTCAATTTTCATTCTATTCTCAACTAATGTGACACAGTCCCCAAGCTACCTCCTGGGTAGATTCCTGAGCACCACTGAAACAAATGACTGCTCTTCCTCTAGAGACCAGATCTAATTTGTAATGAGTAATAAAGGTATGTGGAGTAGTCCAAGTTGCTGCAGCACATACATCATCCATGGACACTCTAGACTGGAAATCTGAGTATGTTGCAATGGATCTAGTTTAATAAGCCAGTAATGGTTTTGGTAACGTAATAACCAATTTGTTATAAATAAATGAAATACAGTCAGCCATCTGGCTAAAGTTACTTTGGCAACTGGCTTTCCCAATTTTATTTCTGCAAATGAAGCAAACAATTGGTCAGTCTTTCTGATGTCTTCTGTTCTATGTAGGTAAAAATGCAATTGTCTGTGAACATCCAATAAATGTAACATACTCGCATTTGTTAGCAAATTTAGGAAAGAATACTGGCAATATAATGGACTGATTGATATTAGATTCTGACAACACATAGGAAAGACAGATGCATTGGTTCGCAGTGTAACTCTATCATTGTGAAATACCAAATATGGAGATTTTGAAGACCAGGTTTGAATCTCTGAAATTCATCTGGCAGAAGTAATGGTTACTAGAAATACTATCTTCCAAGAAATATATTTAAGATCACACATAGCTGTTGCTTCAAACGGGGGATGAGTAAGCACCTGCAGTACCAGATTTAAGTCCCACTGGGGAGTAGGGTCTTTAAAAAGAGAGCTTAAGAAAAGAGTGCCTTGCAAAAAGGCTTTGTAGGGCTTATGTCAGGCAACAGAGGAACTGTTAAATTCAACATGGAAATGCAATATTGCTGCTAACTGAACCTCGACTCTAGAGGAACTAGCTCATTCTTTAAAAACTAGGGCTAAAAATTCAAGAATGTTATGCATCGGAGCTGAAAAGGGATCAACATTATTTTGATGTGTCCAGTAAAGAAAACTTTTCCATTTACTGAAATAAAGATTACGTGTAAAAAGTTTATGGGAAGAGAAAAGTATGTGTCAGACTGGGGAAGAAAGCACAAGTTGTCTGGCTATTAATGGAATTGGAGAAGCCAGGCGGTTAAGCCTGCGGCTTGGTATGCCTGAGACAGGTGTGGAGCTGGATGCAGAATCCAAGGTTGGTGAAGTTATTGAGGCTGAAAGAAGGGAAACCAAATCTATGGAGGCCAAAAAGGTGCAATGAGGATGACTTTGCTCTTCAACATGGCATCTTTCTGTAGGAGTTTCAGGATTGGTGGATAGGCATAAAGGAGTCCAGCGGTCAATTGTGAAGTACAGTGCCCATTTGTAATTCCCTCTGTGGGGGGAATTAGAGCAAAGTAGCTGCTGCATTTGTTGTTTAGGGGAGAAGCAAAAAAATTGCAGCAAGGCTGCCCCACTGAAGAAAAATTGTTTTCAAGTTTTTGTTGAGAGACTACTAGTGAGGTTGAAGAATACACCTGCTCAGTTTGTGGTACTGTTCTTCCTCAGAATGTGTGCTGCTATGAGAAAGCAGTTGGATGGGATCGCCCATTGCCACACACTTAGTGCTTCTTGACACAAGGGGTAAGATCTGGTCCCTCCCTGTTTGTTGATGTACCAAACTACCAACATATTGTCTGTTTGAATTGCAATCATCCCCACAGGGTGAGCATCTTGAAAGGACTGCAATGCTAAAAGCACTGCTCTCATTTCCAGGACATTAAAATGCAAGTTGGCCTCTTTGGGGGACAGGATTTTAAGGATGTCTCCAAATGAGACATCTTCAGAAGGTAACTGCCAGTACCCCCTCGCTTTCATCAAAGTCCATATCTTCTGTGATGGACTCCTCTGGAGAGTCCAAGTGCTTCTTACAAGTCTTCATGTTAGAGAGGTCCTCAGTGGGAAGCTCTGGGGAGGTATCAGAAGAAATCAGGATACCCTGTTGGGAAGCCTGGAGTTTTTGTACTGGCTGTCCCTGTGGAAAAAAGTGATGAGACTCTTAGCGCAGACGCATCAGGGTTGTAGACTATAGATCCAATGGGGTAGGATCCATTTGTGCTGCTGAGGCAGACAATGCTCTCTCCGTAGCCTCAAAGGCAGACTTCCCATGGTGAGAGAGAATACCTTGGATCCAAAAAAGTAAGCTTTTGGACCACTGTCCCTCACTGCTCCAAAGGCATCCCCCTCCGCCAAGGTAGAAGCCTGAGCCAAGCTAACCCATGCTGAGACTCCAAGGCGCAGAGATGGCTCTGACAACTTTGGAGTCACTTCCAACACCTCAGATCTGACATTGAAGCTTCAGCTCCGAGGGGTTTCTCTAGATCCGACTGAACCTTAGTGCTCAGAGTGAATTTCTGATCCAAGGATAAAGCTATCCTCAGATCCAAGTCAGATAGAGCTGGACAGCTCGGATCCAAAGACTCTGACAGTAGTAGCAGTCAGAGGAGGAACTGTTTCAGGGACTGTGGTAGAAAAGCATACCTCCTGACCCAATTGAGTAGCAGATGTAAGGCACCCATGTGAATCTGTGCAGAGACTCTCTCAACATTCTTTCCACATCCTCTTTTGTTAGACTTCTGGAAGAGCGAGTGGAAATGTATAAAGGGACCTGGGTCTCTCCAAAAAGGGTGAGGCGACCCTTGATGGTATAGGCTGCATAGAAGGAGAATATTTAGTCCTTAGCAGGCAACTAATACTTGAAGAAATGGTGGGATCTGGTAACTTTTTAATCGAATCTGAAGAAGTCTGATCCAAAGATTTTTTCGGCTAAGGCTCCAATTTGGGGTTGGATACAACAATTCTTTTCTTATTCGTTTTAGGATCCAATGATGAGGTCAGAACTACCTTGAGATCTCATTTCTGAATGCTCCGAGGTCCTGGAGGAGGAAGTAATGGACCCGGAGGAGGAGATTTTGACTCTCTAGTTTTCAGTGACTTCGCTCCAGATAAAGCCTCTCCAAATGCAGAAGGAAGCAAACTTTTAGATTTAATTTATTTTTTCTTTCAGCAATTGCTCTGGGGTTAAACCCATGACAGACCGCACAGTTTTCTGTAGGTGAAGACCACCAAGACAATATACACATTAAGTGTGGGCATCAGGAATACAGGAATTGTATGCCACACTTGAGATTGCTTAATCCTGCTGGGCCTTTCTCTGCCATAATTAAAAAAAAAAAAAAAAAAAAGGCAACGCACAGAATACGCACGATCAATCAAACAACAGTACCTAGAGACTAAATGCCTACAATCGTAATAAAGAATCTACACCAAGTATAGAAACAAGGGAAAGGAATACTAGCAATAGTGTTCAAGGGTACAAATTGTACAGAATTAAACAGAGATAATACATACATACATATATATAGCAAAACAAAAAAGGTAAGAGACAGAAAAGAGCTGATAAATACAAGGTTTTAACTAGCAAGGGCAATAAAATCATACAACTAAACACTTATGTGCTTGAAAGTAACTATCACCACATCTTTTGTGTAAAGTGGCAAACAAGATCTGAGGTACCTAGGGTTGGTGCATTTTGGTTAAGGGTTGAAGCTCAAGAGGTTTTGGTTGCCACAAGCTTTAGCGATGGCCAAGTCAGATCAGAGGGACTGGATTCAAACCCATTAGTTAAGGATGGAATGAAAACTGACATTAGATCATGTGGTTAACTTGAGGGGACATGATGTCCAGGTGAGGCTAGCTGGATGAGTGAAACAGGAGATAGGAGGAAGGGAATTGTAGAAAATGAGGTCAAAGGTTAGGGTACCAAACTTGCTGGGGCCAGAATGGGGCAATGAGAATTACCTTTGACTTGCACATATAAGCTTTCTGTACAAATTTTGTTTTTGGTGCATAAAGTCGCTCAGGTGACCAAGTATGGATGAGTGTCTCTCTTACTGAATGTCCCCATTGAGAGATAAGGGCAAAATAGCTTTTGCACTTTCACTTGATGGTCCCTAAAATTTTCCATATCCACTATCATTGAGGGATTACTTGTGAGGCATGAAAATGCAGCGACTCAGCTTGTCAGCTAAAAC
>NW_025053384.1:0-9873 GCF_019279795.1 Protopterus annectens | reverse complement strand
TAGATAGTGTGCCAATAGTAAGAAAAGATATTGTGCACGTGAGTATTTCACAGGCAGTACTACTTTTGTTGTTTATGCAGTGATATTTTTAAATTGTAAGTCATTTTATACAGCTAAAGCAAAAAGATTTTGGGACAGGAGTTGCAATTATGTATATGATATTAAAAATAAAAGTGATTTTAGTGCTTTTTATAAACATTCTCAGTAATTTAGAAAAGTTACAAAGTTTATTTTCTATGTGTTGGATAATGAGAAAGAAGACCTGAGGGGTAGGGGAGGTAGGGAATTGAAACTGGACAAGAGAAAATTACACTGGTAGATGTAATGGCAAATATTGCAAGATATATATTCTCCCCAGTCTGAATTTTAATGTTAATATTAAAAGTCATAGTTCTACTACAAACCCACAAGTTCCTCTACACTCAGGAGGTGAAACATTGCAAAATACTGCCAGAAGCAAAGAAGGCTGAAAACATTTGCTTTAAGTGTTTTTGCAGTGAGGCAAGCCCCCTATATACCTGATGTGGGGGAAGCAGTACACCACTCGAACATATATGTAGATATATAGGTATATATATATATATATATATATATATATATATATATATATATATATATGGGTCCCCTACTATTTACCGAAACGCCGATTCGCCGACAAAGAAATTACCGACACCAAACGACCGACAACGCAGTTGACCGACACGCTGGAATCCCGACAGCCGGAAGACCGACAAGGGGAATGTGTAAGCGCGACCTGGTAAGTATGCGATAGTGAGGGATTTAGGAGTAAGTGTGCAATAGTGAGGGATGTAGGGTTAGGGTGTGTGATAGGTGAGTGTGCGGTAGTGTCGGAGCTTGGGGTTAGGGGTGGGTAAGTGGGTTAGGGTGCAGGTAGGGAGAGTGTGCGGTAGTGTCGGAGCTTGGGGTTAGGGGTGGGTAAGTGAGTTAGGGTTAGGGTGCAGGTAGGGAGAGTGTGCGGTAGTGTCGGAGCTTGGGGTTAGGGGTGGGTAAGTGAGTTAGGGTTAGGGTGCAGGTAGGGAGAGTGTGCGATAGTGTCGGACCTTAGGGTTAGGGTTTGGGTCAGGGCTAGTGTGTATGCTATGTAGTGTCGCGTGTTGTTTACGTTCCGTGTGTCGGTGTAATGGTGTTCGGTGTTTTGCGTTGTCGGGTTTTTGTGGTGTCGGTCATCTGGCGTCGGTGAATTTTCCGTCGGGGAATCGTCGTGTCGGTAATTAGTAGTAGACCCATATATATATATATATATGGATCCCATTTGATCCAGCAAATTTACGTTTCACCGAAACATAAATTCGCAAAGCCTGTTATGCAAAAGTGCATTTTTTCGAAAAAATAGGTTCATTAGTTTAACTGATATTGAGAAAGCGGAAAGTATTCCGGCAAAAGTTGTGTATAAAAATGCACAAAGTTTAAGAAATATATTGGAGAACAAAAAATCCCATGGTGCAATTGACAAAAGGAAAAAAGGTACATACAAATGTGGCAGATGTGCCCAATGCCCATATGTGTTAAATGGTAACAGTATTAATATTGTGAGTAGGAACAGACTAATAACAAATGAAGAGTACTATTATAACTGTGACTCCATGGGGTTAATATATTTGGCTGTGTGTAAATGTTGTAATTCATTCTATATAGGGAAAACAGAAAGAAAACTTAAAAGAAGAATTTATGAGCATCTAAACGATATTAAAAATTGTAAGGAGACTCATGCCCTATATAGACATACAAAGGAATGTTCAGGAGCCAAATTTGTCTTTGTAGTAATTGAACACACAGAAAAGGACATAAGAGGTGGGCTTTGGGAGGAAAAGATAGAATATAGGGAGCTCTGGTGGCAGATTACACTGGAAGCCTATAACCCACCGGGTCTGAATGAATACACTAGTATATTACCCATTTTAAAGTTAAGGGCAGCTAAATTGTGAAAGGTTTCCCGAAAGGATTTTTTGAAACAAATCATCATGGTTTAGAAGTATTATTATTACACCCCAGATTTTAATTATATTTAGTTTTAAACTGTTTGTAGTGTTAGGCACATTCAAGCTATGCTTATAATTGTTATATATTTATTTATTTATGTTGTTTAACAATTCAGGTTTTAATGGAAGGAATCAGTATTTTTAATATATCCAAATATTTATTATTATCTACTGCAATATTTATGAATGACCACTAGATGGCATTTATGTACAAAAAATGACTTATCGGTTCAGTTTTATATAACAGAATAATGCTTTGATTTTAATGAATTAATTGTGGTATTGAGTTATTTTTTAAACGGAGGTTATTAAATAAATAAACTATCTAGTAATAAAAGGTTAGGTGAAATGCATGAAATTATAAATAAAACTTTTTGGTTTTTTAAAAAAAGAATGAATTTGGAGGGAAATATTTTAATTGAATAATTAACAGGTGTATAAATGATTGATGGATTTCCCAACAGATGACATCTGATGAAGTTTTTGTGGATGAAACGAAAACGCATTTGGAGAAACAGCGTTTATGTGTTTTTTCCTGTTGGTGGATGTGGTCCATTGTACGTTTTATCGTGGTGGAATAAATACTTTGGTTTTAAGCCTTTAAACTTTGTGGCTTGGCCTCCATTCTATTTATTTGGTTTCTATTTATTTTTTCGAAAAAGCACTTTTGTGTAAGAACATGATTAAAAAAAAAGAGAGAGAGAGAGAAATGAAATAAAAACATGCAGTTTGCATGTTAGTTTAGTTGTACATCAATGTTTAGTGTTGAAGTACAACTAAATAAACTATTGCTGAGATTGTGGTACAGTGGGGATAGGGCTTGCCCCCTGCATAATTGTGTTTAGTGTGTTTTTTTTTTTTGGTTTAGGTTTTACATGAAAGTGCATTTTCGAAAAAAGGCACTTTCGCGTAAGTGAGTTTACTGGATCGAAGTAAATCCATACATATATATATATATATATATATATATATATATATATATATATATATATATACACACACACACACACACACACACACACACACACACATACATACATCTATCGATATATCTATATCTATATCTATATCTATATCTGTATCTATATCTGTATCTAAATGTATATATCAAAGAAATGCCAACTCAAAGAAGGGAGAAATCTCCCAAAGGAAGTGAATCATTGCCAGCACACAATTAGAAATTTCACTTGTAATAACTTCCTGTGAGGAACAGTGATTGAATTACTCTTTGGCTTCTTTCTTCTTCTGTTTACTGATGCTGATTGAATTCCATCTGAACCACAAGTGGAGGAGCCAGATGAGTTTTATGGGAAAGGAGTATTCATTTTAGATGAATCGTGAATTGTTAATCTTGTCATTTTTGATTGTATTAAAGTGCGGTGATGTAATTTTCAGTTTTACTGTCTAAGAGTATATTTATTTCAGGTCCCTATCAGTTCATCAAATGGCATTTTCAGTAAAAATTAAAACAAACATGCTGTTCATCAAACTGTTCATACTGAGACTGTGGAACAGTGAGCATCAGGAAATTTGCCCCTTCCCCACTATAGTGCAATCTCGGAGTTGGTATATGAGGGAAATTTGATGAATGGCATTTCTTATGAAATGCCGTTCATTGAAGTTATGGTTCGCTAAAGTGATATAGACCCATTTATTTCATATGAGACAAAAACACTATAAATAATATTTTTCAGGGTCCTTCATTTTTTCCATTCTTCAAAAAATGTTTGCACTGCGATTTTTTAGTGGTTTTGTTTATTTTCAGTTCTTTCCCATGTTGTGAATGGGCTTTTCTGAGGGTTTGTATAAATATATATTGGAACATCTCAAGGATAATTTTACTTTTATTGCTATTAACATGGTTCCACTACATATTAAAAGTCTATATACATTAAAGTAATCTTCACAGAAAGGAGAGGACTTAGATTTAAAAACTGGAGGGATTTATACAAACTGGAACTCACTGAAATATTTTGAACAGTATAGTTGTTTATTTGTTAATTATTTGCTAAGTCATTTTTTCCAAGCTGTAAATTCTTTTTTGATATATTCATTTTGTTAATTGTTCATTACATGATTTCTATGTCACCTGTGTAGCCTGTTAAGATTCAGGCTATGGTTAGCAAGAATTACTAAGGTGGACCAGGGTTAAAGTCTCCCTGTCCACTATAGTAATGCATTAATGCATACTAACCCTGCCCCTAACTCTAACATGCAGCTTACCTTATAACAGCCCTTCCATAACACTACCACTACACAAGACAGCTCAGACACTCACCACACACACACACACACACACACACACACACACACACACACACACACACTCTCACACACACACAGACACACACACACACTAAATCTGTCCCCTTACCCTAACTCATAAACACACAAACCGATTCACAAACTTCCATCCTCTTCACGTACCTTTGTCAACTATCTAGAAGTGACCCCAACACTGTGTGAACAAACAACCCTTCTTTCAACACTATGAGATCACAGAACAGTAGGAATTGGGGAATTTGCCATTTCCCACTGTAGTCAGATATCAAAGTTCATAGATATAATTAGCAGTCAGTGTGGCGGTGCAGAGGGCTAGTCTCTGTAATAATAATGTTGTCTATTTTTGTTTTAGATTATTTGAGTTTTTATCAATGTTTTGAGGTTTGATTTGTTGACCATTAGACCAAGTGTTGAATATGAATCTACATGAAGTAATTTCACATACACATCCATAAACATCTGTCTTAAAAAGTCATTAATTGAGAACCTACATTATTGAACTTCAAATCATCATACATTAATACATACACACACTTCTAAAATATATCTCCTTATTCCAAGCATTCGTGTGCATCATTTCTGAAAACATATGCAGGGTTATTTTCTAAATTAATGCTCCCAATCTTCAGTTGAGCAAATTAAACCCACAAATTATTTATTTTATTTTATTTTCCTGGGGACAAAGCCTTCCACACCCACCAAACTTACACACACACACACACACACACACACACACACACACACACACACACACACACACACACACACACACACACACCACCACCACAGACACCAACACAATAACAACACAGTCACACACCAACTCCAAGTTTTCACCAAATCACAAACTATAGAAGGGAGAAATCTCATAGAATAATAAAATAATTGCTGGCATCTGTTCAGATAATGCACTGGCAAAATAAGGAAGAAATTGCACAGAACACTGAAATCTCTATTGGCATACATTTATGAAGTTCATAGGATCATAGGAAGTTACTAGGGTATTGGCCCTGAGGTCCTTACAAGCCTAGCCAAGAATTTAGCCCACGTTCTGATAAGTCAGCATCCCACCTGATGCCCCTGTCCAGCAGGGACAAAGGTGGAATCCCAGGGGTGTATTTTCTGCTTCCCATCCAGTTATCCAGGTTGAACTTAAAAAGGGTTAATGAGGTACTCTGCTGGATACGGAGATAGAGTCTATTCCAACAAGACTTACTGATGTCACAGACCAGGTTGAGTTCGCTTGTGTGGGTTACATGAGTGGACTTGTTGATTTGCAGCAGTCCCATCAAGGCAGGGTCTGAGATTGCTTTGTATGCCAGACAGAGGTCACTTTTGATGAGTCTGTATGAGACTGAGTAGAGGAACAGGGATTATAGCCTATCTGTGTAGGATAGATGTTTGAGGCCCTGTATTCTCCTGGTGAGGAACCTCTGTGTTCCCTCCAGCTGCTGCATGTGTTTTGTGAGTTACATGATGAAAAGGGCATTATACTCAATAATGGATCTTATAAGGGAAGAATACACAGATATTGTGACCTCCTTGTCCCTGGATAAGATACCCTTACTAATGAGGTGGGCCATATAGAAAGCCTTCTGTACAACAGAGGCAATATGGTGGTCAAAAGTCAGTTTGCTATGAACTTGGGTGCTCATGTCTATCATGACTGATTGTGTGCTTAGGACCTTGTTATTAATGTGATAATTTGTGGGGATATCACTGCCCAAATGGGATGATGATGCATTTTTTGGCATTCAGTTTGAGGCCATGTTTTTGGCACCGGTTATTTGTTTGGCTGAGACCCTCTTGGAGGATGTCCACATCACAAGAGGAACTGATGACAGTGCCCACCTTGCAACCATCTTCAAACATGGTCAGCCATAGCCCACTGTTTTTGACCTGCACCTCAGAAAAGTATATCCTTAACAACAGAGGCCCCAACACTACTCATTATGGGTCTACAACTTGAGGTGGCTTCCCCTATTTTGACGAGGTGGATTCTATCAGTGAGTCAGTTTGCCACTCATCTGGGAACATATGGATTGATGCCTAGTTGAGAGAGTTTATCTATTACACCTGAGTGGGGAATAGTGTTGAAGGCTTTGGCCAGGTCAAGGTAGGCTGCGTGCACTGTCTTTTCCTCATCCATGGCTTTGGTGACTGTCTCAAAGAAGTCGATTAAATTTAATAAGCATGACCTCCCCTTGAAGAAATCAAACTTGTGTGGGATCAAGTGTTTGGAGGCTGTCAATGTCCTTGTTAATTAGTTCCATGATAATCTGTTCCATGGCCTTGCAGACAAGGCTATTTAGGCTGATAGGTCTATAATTTCCTGGATTGGTGGACAATCCACCTTTGTGCAAAGAGAGGACAGTGGCCATCCTCCACCCAGCTGGGATGAAGCCAGTACTCTGGCTTTGGTTAAATAGTTTGCATAATGGTGCTGCAAATTCCTGCCTAAGTTCATGTAGGATGCAGCATGGGATGTTATCGGGTCCTATGGAGGTTGTATTTTTTACCTTTGAGAGGGCAGTGATGACTTGCTCCCTAGAGATAAGGGGAGGGGGCAGGTGTTGGGGATGTCCTGATTTACTGATGGGGGACAGACGGGTGAAGTTTTCACTGCCTGTCTGCAAGCAAGTTGGCTATATCTACAGAGTTTGTGTATATGGTGTCCTTGACCATCAGTTCTGAGCAGATATGTGCATCCCTTAAGACTGCAGACATAAGTGAAGAAGGCCTTATGATTGTCTTTAGTAGATGTGGCAAAGTTAGACTCAGTTTGCTTTGGAGGATTTCACTAGTGCTCTTCATAGGTTCATAGGTATGTACTAGGCTATTGGTCCTAGGGCCTATATAAGCCTAGCCAAAATGGTACCCTGGCTTTCGCCACCCAAGAAAATTATTTACCTGTTCCCCTGTTGAGCAGAGCCACAGAAGTGATCACCAGGGTGAATTTCCTATTTCCCATTCAACCATCAAGATTTTTCTTGAAGAGTGCAAATGAGGAGCTTTGTTTGATATAGACAGGTAGTTTGATCCAGAGTATGGGAAGTCTCTAGGACAGGAATCTATCCCTCCAGCATGTTCTAGTTTTTGTGGCAACAAGGTTTAGGTCCATAGAGCATGTAGCCTGGAGGGACTGGGATTTCTTTAACTGGAACATGTCTGGGTTTGATATAGCTTTGTATGTTAGGCAGAGATTGCCTCTGTGTAGGCAATATGCGACAGAGTAAAGCTTGAGTTTTTTTGAGACGGTCTGCGTAGGGCATCTGTTTGAGGCCAGTAATCCTCTTTGTGAGGTATTTCTGCAGCCTTTCCAGTTCTTGTAGATGTCTTGTCAGGTACATGCCAAAAGGGGCGCTGTACTCTATAATGGGTCTAATGAGTGACGAGTAGAGAGGAACAATGACCTCTTTTTTCCTGGATGAGAAACCTTTTGTGATGAGGTGTGCCATGTAGAAGGATTTTCTGACTACTGTGGTGATGTGAATATCAAAGGAGAGATTACTGTCCACCTGAGTCCCAAGGTCTCATCACACTTTTGGTGTTAAGTAGACTACCGATGACAATGCACTTTGGGCATTGAGCCTGAGGCCATGGCTTTGACACCAGGCATCTGTCTTAGTGAGGCCCTTTTGTAGGATGCCCACATTGTTAGGAGTTTTGATTATGGCTCCTAGTTTGCAGTCATATGCAGACTTCATTAGCCAAAGACTTTCTGTGTTAGCCTGTACTTCAGAGAAGTAGATATTAAACAGGAGAGGACCCAGGACTGAACCCTGTGGTACTCCACTTGTCACTGGTCTGAAGTCAGATTTGGTGTCTGCTTCTTTCACAGTGTGGGTTCTGTCAGTGAGCCAGTTGGCAACCTATTTTGTGACATAGGGATTTATACCTAGTTTAGTGAGTTTATCTATAATTCCATAGTGGGGGATGGTGTTGAAAGCCTTGGCAAGATCTAGATAGGCTGTCTGAAGCACTTTAGCCTCATCTATGGCTTTAGTGACTGCTTCAAAGAAGTCTATCAGGTTTAAGAGACATGATCTGCCTTTTACAAACCCGAACTGCGTGGGGTCCAGAGTTTGGAGATTACCAGTGTTTTTGTTTATAAGTTCCATGATGATACGTTCCATGGCCTTGCAGACCAGGCTCATCAGGCTAATGGGGCGGTAGTTCCCGGGGTCCATGGTAGATCCACCTTTGTGGTGTGGGATAAGCATCATTGTGCACCATTCAGTGGGCACAAAGCCTGAGGTGAGGCTATGACTGAGGTGGGGGTACCAGTTCATTCTGTAGTTCGTGTAGCACGCAGCCTGGGATGTTGTCAGGTCCCATTGATGCTGTGTTCTTGGCTTTGCAGAGTGTGGTTTTTACCTGTGCAGCCATGATTACAGGAACTTTGCATTCTTCCAGTATAGAGATGAGCCCTTTAGGGGGTGAGAGTGGGGTAAAGTTAGCACTGAACCTATCAGCCATGATGTTGGCAATATCAGTTGGTTCTGTATATTTAGTGCCATTGTGCTGTAACTTGGACCACATCTGAGTGTTGCCATTGAGATTCTTGACATTCTTGACAATGCTTTATGGCTGTCTTTAGAAACGGTGGCAATTTTGTTTTCATAACTAGCTTTGGAGGATTTTATGAGGGATCTCAGCTTCTTACTCAGGCTGACCAGGGAATTCCTCCAATCATGAGATTTTACTCTTTTTTGTGGCAGTTTCTTTGTAAATTACTTAGTAAAGGCAAAGTAATGTCCATTCGATACAACAAAGGGCAACCGTACTACTCGAAATGGAAGCAGAGTGATGTGAAGAAAGGTGGGAATAGCAACAGTGTCAGATGCATGGTGACCTACAGCACTGACTCCTTTGATGTCCGTGAAACCATCAAGAAATTCTGGCCAGTCTTAACTGCTGACAATAAAATTAAGAGAATTGTAGGGGAAACACCTAAGTTTGGTTATAAAAACAAGAAGAACTTAAAGGATTTACTGTGCAACTATGATGGAATACCTAACAAGCAGAGTACAGAAGGAAGAAATAGGTTAGGAACTTGGAAATGTGGCTTTTGCAAAGCTTGCAGCCACATTAAATGTTCCAACAGTTTTGTTCATCCGGTAACTAACAAATGCTATTAAGTACTCTGGTTTTGCTAACTGCAACACCAAGAATGTTATATACATTGGCACTTGTAATTTGTGCCAAGCCTATTATGTAGGAAAGACCAATAGAAAGTTTAAGGAACGGATACTTCGCCATCTGTTAGACATCAAGAATAAAGTGGTAACCAATGCCCTATCTGGACATGTGTATGAAAATCCAGGGCATTCATTTAATGGTTATCTCAAATGTGACTACTAACCTTCGTGGAGGAGACATTGTCAACAAAACTGAAAAGGAATAAAGCAAATGGATCATGAACCTCAGAGCTAATTTATTTCCAGGGCTCAACAGAGTAGTTCCTATTAAACCTATTTTGAAAGCGAGAAGCCTAAATAAGAAATGAAATGGAGGCTTAAGGAAGGCGTGCATCTGATTGCTGTATGTGATTGGTTGAGCAATTAAGGATCTTTATTTAACAGCAGTA